>NC_085857.1:58085566-58135566 GCF_034702125.1 Engraulis encrasicolus
TTCTAAACCACCTAACTTAAGTAATTTGATATGTAAGCCGCTTATATTTAAAGTGGTTTTTTTTTATTTTACATAACATTAAAACTTACGCTTAGCTGTGGTTTTATCCAAAGCGAATCACAGATATTACAGGGTATTGGTTACAGTCCCTGTAGTAGTGAGGGGATAGGTGCCTTTCTCAAGGACACAAGGACACTCACTTCAGCCATGGAGAGAGGAGGGGATTGGTAAAGGTGGGGATTAAACCTACAACCCTCTAATATCCTCTCTAATATACAGCCCACCTCCCTAACCACGACTAACTTACACCTATTTGAGTGTTAACATGGTGTTTATCAAATCAATTTACGTAGGATTTAAGTGTGCATACAAACACCTCTGTTGTCAGAAAAAAATAACAGTCGAAACCAATCAGATTAGACTTGATGGTCAGTGTTAGTTGAAACACTGTCATCTCCATCCCCACCTCCATACGTTCACACACTCACACACACAGGAGTGTGTCTATGTTCCTTCCCACTGGTCCCACAGGCACACAGACGTATGAGTAACTTAATGTACATGTCTAGATTTATTTGCCTTTGCATAAACTTGTTCTGTGTCATTTCAAGTGCATCTAATAGTTACAAGATCAGAAAAAAAAACACTAGACAGATACAACCCCATTCAAAATTAATCCATATGTGGAGATTCTCTTTGTTTATTTGGAAATGTCGGAACATGAAGTTGTGGAACATAGGGCCTATATTTGAGAAATGTCTTAAAACCTTGGGAACTCAGCAGGAATTAAGCTTAAGCTGTGGGACCAATAGGCTGTTGGACCAATAGGCTACAATATAGCCTACAACAGAATACAATAAAAAATAGTCAGGTTAACACAGCACCAGAGATATATGATCCATGATCGTAAAGTGGGTGGGGGCTGGGTCTATCATAAAGTGCTGGGAAGAAACCATGCCACCCACCCCCACCTCCAAGCACACGCACGCAAGCACACGCAAACACACACACACACACACACACACACACACACACACACACACACACACACACACACACACACACACACACACACACACACACACACACACACACTGTGACGAATACACGTCCTTGTTACAGTATCGAACACAAAACAAAAGACGTTTCGGATTCATGTTGAATGCTAACATGGGTTTAGGCAGTGTTTAGGGATGTGAACGATTGACTCTCGGTTTAGGTCGGATACAACACCTATAACAACGTTATACCGTGCTGTGCAATAACGTTTTAATTAACACACACACACGCCAACGTCTGCAGGACTGAAAGTTATGGGCTGGACTCAACACCAGTATTCTTACCTATGGTATGTGGATGTCCCCGCTGACTAGCAGACAGCTCGTTTTGTACAGATTTCCAAATATGGGAAACTGTCAACGCCCACGTAGACGGTGGTCCCAATAACAAAAAAAGCTTGGATGTGGTGTGATCGAAGTTTGGCAGGATTTAAAACAAAACACCGCTAGAATCATTTGTTTAATTCGTGCTAACAGTCAGAACACCGTGTACTGCTAGCCATTTATTCCAACGAATAAGACTCCGATCACTGGGTAGGATGACGATAGACATGCTCTTATCTATAAACTGGAGTTATAGCTCTGTAATATTCTGCAAAAATCCTGTGGGCGACTGTTTCAGAAAAGCAGAGGGTATTCCGAAACAAAAACAATCCAAAACAAAGCATCGACCTCTCTGCCTGTCTGTCAAGCACAGGGAGAGGAAGGAAGTAGAGGGCAAAAGTGGTAAGAGCAGACCTTCAAATTAAAAGTATACGAGCGTTTCGAATGTCGCTTATTTTTTTCAGAGAGCGACATACTAGTGCAGGTTCAATTGTCCCAAAAATAAGGTTTAGGAACATTTCATATAGATTTTTCCAAATTGTGTTTTTTATCAACTACAGACCCCATAGTCTTCGGATCCACCTGTTTCCAATTTTTTTCTGAAGTGGAAACGCCCAAAATCCAAGATGGCGGATATATGGTCATATTCTAACACAACTGAATGTAATTGAAAGAAACATGTCATATACATTTTTGGAATTGGTGTTTTTTATATTTCTTACACCCCCTGAACAAAAAACAACCTGTTTCCACCCCCGCCCCTTAAGTTTTAGTTCCAAAATCTAAGATGGCTGACATGACATATAGCATAAATTATGTATTTGGTGTTTTAAGGTCTCTAAAGTCATTGTTTTTTTCTTGTATTTGTAATATTCACGATGGATGAAGGACTGTTCAGTCAGCCATTACATGAACTTCATTAAAAAATTATTCAATCTGTTGTAAAAATGCAACATGACATCAGAAAAGGCATTGAATGGCTCTTTTTATGACCAGGTAATGTGTCTTATCCTATTTATTTGCAGGACCCCCTCTGAATACAAAACAACTTGTTTTTATTTTCCCTTTAACTTTCAGAAGCAAAATCCAAGATGGCTGACATTATAGCAAAATAAGGACATGCTGGTGTTTTAACCCATTAAGACATGGCGTTATAAATTTGCTGTTACCAGAATGGCAATGACCACGTCGTAGTGCATTACGTCATGTCATAGTATTGTGGTATTATGGTAGTTAACTTTCAATGACTATTACAGCATGCCACAGGAGGCAAAGCGTGCATTAAGGGGCTACGGTCTATAAAGCCATTCTGCAGTATTGTACGCCTATTGGTAATATTTTGATAGGCACATAACTGTCATTACATGAAATGTTATCAACATTTATCTCATATTTTGCCAAAATTCAATATGGTGTCAAAAAACCCTAGAACTAGCAAATAACCTAGATCTCATCTATATCTGAACTGACCCCTGATCTCAATAGCATAGTAGCAGGTGGAGCCGGTGTGATTTATGACAGGAGTGGAGCCCTCTGCCCATCCTCACGATGCCTCAGTCTCAGAGGTAGAACATCTGAAGTTTGGGGTGACACACCTTAAATGTTGAGCGCAAAGATTGGCTTGCAATTTGCCAGTTGCAAAAAAAAGGCCAGTTGCCTCCAACTAAACTCTATAGACTGATCAGGAAGTACAAAAAAATCCTATTAATTAATTGCATAGAACTATCCAGAAGAGTGGGCAATAGGCCTACCTCATTCCACACATTAATATAGAGAGAATACTCTGTAGCATCATTGAGGCAGACATGGGCGCCAAGCACTGACAGCACTGACAGGGGCTCTTATGGGGGCCCAAAAATCAAATCTCTTGTGGGGCCCAACATTTCTGGAGGCAGACACAATTTACATTCACACTTGTGCCACCAATACTTCATGACGCCAAAGGTCTTACAAAGGTATGATAGTTTGGCCATAGGGTCATGGGTGTACACTGACTGTCATGCCAAAGAGCCTAGTTCTGTGAGCAGTCTGAGAGCATGGCAAGATTGTTGGAATTGGAGGAATGCAGCATCCCAGGCAGAACATTTGGTTTCATAGCCTTCAGATAAGCTGAAGCCGACCCTGAAGCAACTTTGTAGGCCTTGTCCTTGACATAGGCAGCCAAACCAGTGCATATACAATGCTACTGTACAGGTACCACTGCATAACAGGTACTGTCCATTAATTGATTCATAGTAATTTTTGGTTGAACAATAATTTGGACCTGCACAAAATCTCATGTGCTTAAATTCACAAATGAATGGCTTTATAGACCTGAAAGCATTATGTTAATATGAAATGTCGACCATCTTGGATTTTGTAATGGATTTAGTTCATGTGATGGCTGACTTCAGTCATGTGACAAATATTACCAATAAAAGTCAACAATGGCTGAATAGACTGAAAAAATAGTAAATATGCCAATGATGTCAGCCATCTTGATTTTCCCACTAAAAAACAAGCAAAACATTGGAAACAAGGGGTTTTCTATGAAATGTTGTCCTGGAAATAAAAAAAAAGATTAACTGAAGAAATCCAATCCTTAAAACAGCATTAATGGCGAATGTTCTGTACACAATGGCAGCCATCTTGGATTTGCCACTAAATATTAATGAAAAAATTGGAAACAGGTGGATTTGTGTTCGGGGGGGTCCTAGAAGTAAAAAAAATGCTGAATGGAAAAATCTATATGAAATGTTCCTAAACTTACAACTGAACCTGCACTATACGGTAATTATTTCGAAACGCTCGGAGGCTTTTAATTTGAAGGTGTGCTCTCTTTATACTCTTTCAAATCAATTCAATAGCCTGCTGAGTAGGCCTAGGCCTACTACTCTTACTGGGATGGTAAGGCTAGATTTTGGGAAGACACAATTAACAACAACTATAACAACAATACTGTAATAATAATGTAACAACGCTGTACTGTATTGTTTTAAAATACTGTATGCACCAATAATGCACAAACGTGTCACAAGAGGGCGCCAAACTACTGTGTTATGCAGAACCGTATATTAATATACGGCTCTGTTATGACACACACACACACACACACACACACACACACACACACACACACACACACACACACACACACAAGAAGAATCGGACAGGGCCACTGACAGCTTTGGCCAGGCCAAAGACAAAGTCATCTTAAAGGACCCCCAAACCTAATATTATAGGCTAATTTAATGAGGGCCCTGGGCCCGGTAAAACTTTTCATTTACATTTTTTAGATGTCATTGGTTATAACAGTGGTTCCCAAACTGGGGGTAGCAAAGAGAAGGGACTCTTTGCATGAAACTTTTAATATGGGCCTTCACATAGGCCTATAGCCATTCCATAAATTTCCAATTTGATCTACAGGTATATGCAGATCTATGAATAACATCCTTTTGGTGTCATCAATGGGTACTTTGACGTCACTGTGACGTCATTATCTGATTTTATTTGCCAAAATGTCACCATAATGTATTTCCCATTCAATTTAGGTAAACAGGTCATTTTTTTGCGAGTATGTGCTTCAGACCACTTAAATGTTCAAAAGGTTGTCTGATGTTAATGGATTTTTTTTTTTTAAAGAAAAATTACGTCACAAAATGACGTCGTACATATGGCAAAGTCGCATCTGTTTCAAATAACATTGCAGCAAACAGAAAGTCCTCAACAAGATATATTATTACCAAATATGCAAGGCATGATATACAAACCCCAACTCGGGTGAAGTTGGGACGTTTGGTAAACTGTGAATAAAATAAAAATGCTATCATTTTCAAAACATTCAATTCATTCATCAGATGGAGAATAGTGAAAAGACTACATATTAAGTGTTAAAACCGAGAAAAAAATATCGTTTTGGGGGACATATGTACTCATTTCTAATTTGATAAAGTTAATAAATACGTAAGTTGGGACGGGGATCAATGAAATGTTATAAACATCCAAATAAGTTAAATGGAAATGGACTGCATTTATATAGTGCCTTTCCACTCCTTCGAGCACTCAAAGCGCTTTACATTGTATGCCTCACATTCACCCATTCACACTCACATTAACACCCACATTCACACACCTGTGGCTGTGGCTGCCACGCAGGGTACCATCCTGCCACCAGGAGCAACCTGGGGTTAAGTATCTTGCTCAAGGACACAACGATGGAGTCAGGCCGAGCAGGGCTCGAACCGGCAACCTTTGGGTTGCTGAACGGCTCCTCGACCACCTGAGCTACCACCACCCAGTCCATTTTCAATGTTAAAACAACAAAGAGCAAGATTTCAAAATGAATCGCACTGATGGACAAAATAAGTGTCCAGGTATGGACCATCACAGAGAGGCTGAGTCACTCAGAATTAAAGATGCAGAGGGAATAATTACCATAGTTATTCCATAGGCCTACATTTTGAATTCCCTTCGACTTACCATGATTCAGTGTATATAAGACATATTTTGTCATTAAAATCATAGGTTCATGACATCATGAAATATATATTGTCTGAAGTCTCGCTCTAGCATTCCAAGAATTATAGCTATTGAAATGTTTTTTGTGATCAATATTTTATTGATTTTCAACAGGGGGAAAGGGGGTGTGGGGTGTGGTGTGGGGTTACAGACATATTGAGGATCATCATACAACAATAGTGAAACACTAGAAAAGAAAGAAAATATAAAACTGGAGTTTTACATGGCAGAATGATGGATAAGGCATGGTAATATGACCTAACATCTCATCCAAGAAATTAACTTTAATGAAAACTGTTTCCAGGATTCCACAGTAGCAGGTCGAGCTTTGTTTAGACGTGCAGTTGTCAGTTCCATATTGACAATTTTAGTAAGGCTGTGTATCCAAAAGGACTTCATACAAACATCAGGAGTGAACCAGTGTTTTGTCATTGTTTTCTTTGCAGACGTAAAGCCAGCGAAAAGCATTTTACATTGAACAAGTTTAAGAGGAATATCAGACGTATCATTAAGGAGACAAAGAGCAGGGTTAGGAAAATAGGAAATATCAAGCAACTGGGATAATACAGAATTTACATGAGACCAGAAATCGGATATGATGGGACAACTCCAAAACATATGTAAGAATGTTCCAGGTGAGGAACAATTGCAAATATGACAGTCATATGAAGCCTGCAGTTTCATCTGAAACCTTCTATAAGGTGTAATGTATGCTCTGTGAATGGTTTTGAAGTGGATCAGTTGATGTGCAAGGTTCTTAGAAGTCAAACTTAAATTAGACCAAACCGAGTCCCAGTCTACACAAAGATCTAATTCCCCCAGTTCCCTATTCCATATAGATTCTACTGATAGAGCCCTCGAACTGTGTTCAATTAATTAATTTTAAAAGTAAGCAGAAGCTGTGAGTGAAAATTGTGTCCTTAAATCTTGCAAAGAGCGAAGACCTTGAGCATTATAAATGTCACCAAAGATATTAATACCATGTGATGACCATGAAGGTTGAAAAAATGGTTTGTTACCAGACAATAGCTTTGCATTATGCCATAGAGGTGTGTTTTTGCAATATTTGAATGGACCTCCCATCCATTGCTCTGCTTTTCTCCACACCTGGACAGAGTTAGCAATGATCGGTTCAAATTTCTTGAGTGTTTTGGTACTTATATTGGCAAATAAAATATCCTGTAGTCTATGTGGTACAACCTTAGAAGATTCAATCTGTTTCCATGCCATAGAGGCGTCTGAATTAACCCATGTGCTGAGTGCCTTGAGTTGAAAAGACCAATAATAAAGTTCAAAATTAGGAACTGCTAGACCACCCAGTTGTTTGGGGCGCTGTAGTGTTGTCAGTCAGATCCTAGGCTTCTTTTCATTCCAAATAAATTTGGATACCATAGAGTGTATGTCTTTGAAATAATTTGGAGGTGGAGGGAGTGGCAACATAAAGAAAAGAAAATTGAGATGTGGCAAAACATTCATTTTAACACTGCTTATTCTGCCTTGAAGAGATTTTAAATTCTTCCATCTTTGCATGTCTGATCTTATTTTGTGTAGCATAGTGATGTAGTTGTCCTTATTGATTTTATGTATACTATTATGAACTGTGATGCCTAGGTAAGTAAAGGAGCTTTTAACTTGAATACATGCTGGTAACGTGGCCTTTATAGGTTTGCTATTCAGAGGCATAAGGGAGGATTTTGACCAATTTATTTTATAACCTGAGAGGGAACTAAAATGATCAAATATTTTCATTATAGGGGGAATGGAGGTATCAAAGTTGTCCAAGAACAAAATGATGTCATCAGCATGCAGAGATATAATATGGTTATGACCACCAATTACCATAGGAGAAGCTGTAGATTGCCGAATGGCTTGTGCTAAAGGTTCCAGTGATAAACCGAATAAAAGAGGAGAAAGTGGGCATCCTTGTCTTGTTCCACGTTCTATTTCAAATGCTGGGGAGATGCGGTCCCCTGTAATGACACTTGTGAGAGGAGAGTGGTATAATGTCTTAATCATTTCAATAAATGTGTGCCCAAACCCGAAACGTTTCAAAACTGCCCACATGAAATCCCATTGTAAATTATCAAATGCCATTTCTGCATCGAGTGAAAAGACTGCACATGGAGTTTGCTTACTATCTGCTGCATCTATGACATGCAAGAGCCTCCTCATGTTGTCAGATGCAAACCGTCCTTGGATGAATCCTGTTTGGTCTGCATTTACCAGTGACTTGATGACTTTTACTACACGCAGAGCAAGAGCCTTGGCATATATTTTTTAGGTCAGTTGTAAGGAGGGATATAGGCCTATAGCTACAGCAATTGAGGGGATCTTTCCCTTTCTTTAAAAGAAGAGTGATTAGCGCTGTTTTTTGGTCTCTGTGAAAAGTCCCACTCTGAATAGCGAAATTAAAAGAATTGAGCATAAGGGGACCTACCATGTCCCAGAGCTCTAAAAATAGCTCTGGTGGAGGCCGTCTAATCCAGGTGATTTGCCTTTGTTTAGGCATTTAGGGCATTAAGCAACTCCTCTATTTGTAACGGGGCCTCCAGGTCAATTTGGTCTACTTGCGAAACCTTGGGCAAATCTAAACTATCTAAAAAATTTCCACAAATTAAATCATTGAAGTCAAGCTCAGATTTATACTCACTTTCAAAAAAACGAGGAAAAGGTGTTGTTAATGACTTTGGAATTTGTTGTAATTTTACCATCAGCCGTTTTTATTGCTAAGATGTGAGCCTTTGTTTCACAGTCTTTAAGCATGAGTGCTAGCAAATGACTTGGCCGTTCTGATTCAAAATAGTACTTCTGTCTAGTTCTATGTAAGATGAATTCTGATTTTGATATAGCTATTGCATTATACTCCTCTTTTAATGATGCCAATAATGAAGACTGATCATCCGACATACTATGCTTTTGTAAATTCTGTAATGATTCAATTTTGTTTTCTAGATCAGATATCTTATGTGCTTTTGATTTAGACAAATTAGAGGAGAAAGAGATACAGAAACCTCGAACGAAGCATTTTGTGGCCTCCCACAAGACTTTTGGGTTGATGTCTTCAGTTGTTTTCATATCTAAAAAATATTTCATTTCTAATCTTAGAGAGCTAAGAAAAGAGGGGTTACTAAGCAAGGATGTATTCATTCGCCACCTAGGGGCCCTAGTCTTACTATTGGGCAGGTCAATGTAACATAACAAAGATGAATGGTCAGATAGCAGGATCGGCTCAATATAAATGGAGGAATCATTTGAAACTAAAGATGGACTAACAAATATATAATCTATCCTGGAAAACGTTTTATGTCTATTGGAGAAAAATGTATAATTCCTAGTATCATTATTTTGAACACGCCAAAGGTCAATAATATTCAGATCTTTTATGAGTGAGTTCAGTAGAGTACTTGAGCGATTGGTCACACCATCTGAATTAGATTTATCAAGAATTGGGTTCATAAAGGCATTAAAATCACCTCCTAACACTAACGAACAATCATTTTGGTCCAGTGCTACATTACCAATGTAAGTAAAAAAGTCTCTATCAGGCTCATTTGGGCAGTAAATAGACATTAGTGCTAATATCTGATTAAGTATGTTGCCAGTGACAATTGCCAGTCGTCCTGCATCATCATGTGCACTATGTTTAATGTTGAAATCAAATGCTCTTTTCACCAACATGCACACTCCCTTTGTTCTATTTAGCGCACAGGACGATGCAATTAATTTGTAGCGTTTGTTTTGAAAACGGGATACATCACATTGTCTAAGATGTGTTTCTTGAATTAAGGCAATATCTGCCTTTTTACGATGCAGGTACTCAAGGACACACGTCCGTTTGACAGCTGAGTTCAGGCCATTAAAATTGAGTGATAAAATGATTAGCGGTGACATTTGGATTGCAAAGATGTAAGACCAGAATGGATACGAAGGTGAGTAGTAGACCTAGGCCTACTCAGTTAAGTTGACTGACAAAGCGTGAAGCTAAAATAGTATAGGCCTACCTGCCAAGTCATAAACATGTTCACCATTGCAGCGAATAGGAAACGGTATGGTAATATGTCTGTAGTGGAGAGGAAGGAGGAGGGGGTGGAAAAAAAACTATATACAAAAACAGGCGCAGCCCGCATAGAAATGTTTCTATAGGTCTGCAACACAAACTTCGATTGATCCGTGACCAGTCCACTCCAACGCATAGCTATAGAAATAGAAATACCCATATAGCAACACAAATAAGTGAGTGAACATTCTTCACCCTCCCAAGCGGTGAAATGAAATACATTGACCGTAACATATACAAGTGTAAGCTTAGAGTGTAGCAAGCACAGACATCCTATAGGAAGACTAGATGCGCCATCCGCGTTCCCGTAAGGCAAGTCGAATGTCCGCGCATGGCGGCCATGTTAGCGCAGCCTGCTGGCTCAACCAGTTGCAGTGAGTTTTGGTGATCCATACTCTTCAGATGGCCATAATTCCCTCAAATTTACGTGGATTTTCGAAAGGCTTGGTTTGTTATACAGTATAAAAAATTCCGAACGTAAGTATTATGTTGATACTGCATAGTGATTAATATTCACATTATATTATATTATAATGTACATGGGCCTACAATCACTTTACTTTACTTTACTTTATTTGTTCAGGACATTGCACATTAATGAACATATACATACATGTACATATATGTAAACATGCCAGATTGTAGCCCAAGGGCTAATTTCCATCTGGTGTCCAATAGGCAGGCTAGATGTTTACAAGCAATAGACTTTAAAATAAAACAAACTGTTAGTAACAAAAGAAATAAAACCCACTACAGAAGCAAAAGGCATGCATGTAAATAAAAGGAAAAGAGAAAAGAAAAAGGTCCCAAAAAATAGGGCCATGTGTTATGTGAGTGTGTGTGTGCGTGTACACTGTGTTGAGGCTCAGTCCATCAGTGTGAACATGTTTGTTGGGCTCGAAGCCACTTTTTATACTCCATCTTAAAAAGAGGGACATTCCCTTATATGCAGAGGAATAGAGTTCCATAATATGCCGCCTTTAGTAGATAATGCATTTTGACTGAAAGAGGTTTTCCTGAAAGGAATCTCTACATCTTTATTGACCACTGCTCGAGTTACTCGTGTTTGACGATATTTTATAAAATCCTGTAAACAAGGTGGCGCCAGGCCGTGCAAAGTCTTATAAAGAAGACAGCTATAGGAGAATTTACAGAAATTGTCAAAACTCAATAGGTTAATACTTATCTAAAATGTTACAATGGTGGTATGAAAGAGGTTTTTTATCTAAAATTTTAAGTGCTTTTTTAAATAAACTCTCCAATGGTTTGAGAGTAGTGGATCCCACCATGGTCATGTATAAATCATGTATAATATGGTTTAGTAGGCTTATTCAAGTAATTAAATAGATCCCATAAACAAATGCACAAAGTATTATTTTATATTTTGAGTAAAATAACAATTAAACGGTCCCATGTGTGTTACATTCTGCTTTGGGTTCGACAGCTCCACCCTGTGTTCAAAATGAGTCATGACGCTTACAATGAAATTGTTGCGATGTAATCTCTCTTCCAGTACCTCATCTGTCGCCTTTAATTTGATGCAAATGCGATTAATATAGGCCCTTCCATCAACGTAATGCACAACGGTTAAAATGTGTATTTGCTCTTGTCCATCTCTATTTTTGGACAAATAAAAAAGTGGAAGCATATTACTCTCCTGTGCGTTTTACCTCAGTCTGCACTTAAGTTTTAAGGAGTCATACTATTTGTATACACGTGTCAATATTTCAGCGAAATAACAGCATACATATTTCAGCATCTCAACGTCTCAATTCCTCAGTTAACTTCAGGTGTAACGGAGGCTCTGTGGAGAGTTTAGGCTGCGCTAATATGGCCAACTTGTGCGGATGAGCTTCAAATACGCGATGACGTATCTAGTCTTCCTATATGATGTCTGTGGTAGCAAGTGTGCTCTCGACTCTCGTAACGATGTCAACATATGTAAACAAAGGCAAACCTTAAACCAGCCAAGATAGTGTTCTTTATTGGAGATGGTAGCCAGACAGCCGTCAGTCCTTCATGTCCACCAGATTGCCCTCTCCTCCGTGACTGGCCGCCTGACGATTGCCCTTTCTGGGATCAGAGACACAAACATCCTCGTCCACATTCGCCGCTGCTGTACGATTGGATCTCCGCGACAGTGTCCCGATGAAGTTCTCCGCATCTTCAGGAGTCTGGAAGGATAGCTTCTTTCCCCCATGGTCGATTTTCAGCACGGCTGGGTATCTGAGAAAGTTATGCAGGCCCATGGCTGTCGCCTTCTTCTTTACTGCGCCGAAGCTCTTCCTCTTCGATGTTGTCGCCCGGCTGTAGTCAGGGAAGAACAGGAGACTGTCGTCGTTGGCGGATTTCACCGGGAAAGCTTGGTGTGCACCGGAGAGGATGTCTGACCTGTCTTGCCACCGAAGTAGCTTGAAGATGTGGGTGAGGGGCTTGTTGGGTTTGGCATTGTCAGCGTCATGATACACCCGGTGAGCTCTCTCGATGTCAATGTCAACCTTTCAGTGATGGGATCCACAGAGGAAGATTCGCTTTGAGGTAGCTGACAGCATCGGAACCCTCCGCTCCTTCAGGTAAACCCACAATTCGGACGTTATTACGGCGGCTCCTGTCCTCCAGATCTGTCAACTTTCCAGTTAGTTCATCCAGTTGTTCCTGTAGCTGGATTACGGTTCGTCTGTCCTCTCGCGCAGTGGCTTGTAGTGAGTTCACCCGGTCGTTGGCGCTCTTAGCCGATGTTGTCACTCTGTCTAAATCCCCACGAATGTCCTTTGGTCTTTTGTATATCAGTCCGTAAATCGCGTAAAGCTGGCACCAAGAAAGAGTCAACAGCTTCCTGAACCGCTGAGGCACCTATTACATTGAGCGCACTCTGTTGTTCATGAAGTGCTAGCTTTATGCCGTTAGCAATAGCGGCGTCGAGGTCGTCCTTTGAGATGGAGGAGTTTTTAAACTTTTTCTTTGAAGGCGATTGTTCAATCTCCCTTTTACGCGCATCTTTGCTCGCCGAAGTGTTCATGGTGAGATAGGTGTCGAAATATCCAGTTAATTCGTTAGGATAAGTGAAAAGGTCGACTATATGAGAAGAGCTATAAACTAAGCTTGCATCGCTGTCGAAGGGTCACGTGATCTCCTGAATCCTCTTTTCTGATTGGCTGATCGTCAAACGTGCGACTTAAGCTGGGCTTACACTGTGCGACTTTTGCCCTGATTTTGCCCCGATTTGGCACTCGCACGACTTTTTGAGAGTCGGGCCGATTTCTTGCTCAATCGCAGGTCAATCGTGAGTCTCGCATCGTGCAGTGTACATGGGGTAACGACAAGCGATTTCGCCTCACGATCGTGCAATCGCAGGGTCGCAAGAAAATCAAAACGGTTTGAAATTCTGGTCGTGGCTCGTACGTAAATCGCACAGTTAAAGCAGTGCTACGACCCGATTTGACACTTCACATGCACAAATTAATAGGGCTGTGCGATTCGCTGTTGAGCGCGACCTCATCTCCACCTCAGGTGCGCATGTTCCCTCCTCTGCAGACCAGGGAAACATGCCTGTCGCGTCGTACGGTGGAAGCATTTTGCTCGCATCCGACTGTCGGCTCGTGTAGTGTGAGGACATGAGTCGTGAGCTGTGAACTGCTAAACAGTGAAATTCCATCGTGCAGTGTGAGCAGAAGCTTAAGACCCACGAGTGAAAATATTGCACAGTGCATGCCCGGCTTAAGTTAGGCGAACTACCATTACTAATTCTGAACTGCAGGTTGCTATGGCCAAAAGCCAGTCGTTCGCTCTATCGCATTTGGTTGTCAAGCCAAGAGCCAGTCGTCTATTCTATCGCATTTGGTTGTCAAGTCAGTTGCCCTAAAACAGGGTTCCCCAACCTTTTTAGCACCAGGGACCGGTTTGAGTCCCATTTTTTTCCGCGGACCGGCAGTCATGCGTTAATTATTATTAATATGCCTAATAATAATAGTATTAATAGGGTCTAAAAATAAGGCCTAATCCTTTCCTTCACTCCATTCAAAATGTGTAACAGGCTACATTTAAACATTTGACTATTAAACTGACAATAATCTCACTAATTTGTGGAGCCAGGTCATAGGGGTAGTGGTGCAAGGAATGATCACCCAAAACTACTGCGTACTAGGCTGCTACTATTTTTCACCATGCGAGAAAGTGCGCTCCCTGGCCATGTTAATTTTCATTGAAGACAATTTTGCGCAGTGAAATTCACGGCTATTATGACTGGGTTATAGGTCTCCTGGCTAAGTGGCGCTTCTATTAATTCAAGGTCAACTGTTTCCAACTAGCAGTCGTCATTGTTTTTTCGAACAACACAGGAATAGTTGGAAGCTGGAATTTGATACCGCTGAAGTTTGCTACTCAGCTCGTGCCCTCGCGTCGCGTTTGTGTGGACTGCTGCATAACCAGTGTGATTCTACCGCAGTCTGAGTGCGCAGTTTTATCTGTCAAAAACCCAATGCAATATTTTTAAAAGAGGCAATGGGTTACATATCATCGCCTTGTTTTCTGCTAACACTGACTTTCAGGAGCTCCTGGAACCAGCGTTGGTCATTATTAGTTGCAACGACATGGTCTCGCAACGCAATTACGTTCGTAACACAGCGTTGTTGTCAAGAAACTGAAATAGCAACAAATGATAGAAGTGGATTTCTAAAGTGGCTCCCAAAAGTTTGCTTCGCGACGTTCAAAAGCCTCGCCATTAATTTCGTATAACCGGTCACCTCGTCTGCCATTATCCCTTAAAGTGATACTGTCCCATTTTTGGAAATACACTTATTTTACACCTCCCCTTGAGTTAAATAATAGGGTTTTACCGTTCTCCTGTACTTTCAACCGTTTTGTAGCTATGGCAGTGCAAATTTTACCTCCAAGCTAGCAGTTAACATTGAGTCCTATGAGATCAGTTAGCTGTCAGGGACAGTATCACTTTAAAGGCCAACTTCCGATAAAACACAGTTTTACTCACTCCTTTTGAAGATCGGACGGTCACCCCAAGTTAAACTCACTTGGAAGGATCTCATAGCGGTGCGTCACCTCGCCTGGCTGTGTTTCCCGGTGTTTCCCAATTTACATAAATGAATCCATGCGACGAAAAACCGTACAAGTCCAAAAAATTTTTTTTTTAGTTAACCATGGCACATAGTAGTACACGTGCCACTCTGTGTACCGACGCAGTTTGGTGCAGTATTTGCGAGACTAATATCATGTAATTTAAACTTTAGAATAGTCTCACGCGGAAGAACCGTTTATGTCCATTTGGGAAAATGGAGGCGCACGGAATTGTTATGTCCACTGCGGACATAAACAGGCGGAATAGAGTAGAGTAGAGAGTAGAGTAGACTTTTATTGTCACTATACAAATATAGTGAGATTGTGTTTAGTAGCAACCCACAAATGCCCACAAAATAAAAGATTAAACAGTAAATAAATAATATATAAAAAATCCATAAAAATCCATGTGCATGTCACAGTATCGATAGTCCTGAAGTATTGAGGGGGGGCAGGTGACTTATTGCGTTCAAGAGTCTAATGGCAGTTGGATAAAAGCTGTCCTTCATTCTCGTAGTGCGGGCACGCAGAGTCCTAAAGCGCCTGCCAGATGGTAGCATGGTGAAGAGCCTGTGACCCGGGTGTGTGTGATCTTTAAGGATGTTTAATGCTCTGTTTGTGCAGCGTGTATGGTGGATCTCCTCAAGTGTGGGTAGTTGGCACCCAATGATTCTCTCTGCTGTTTTAATGATGCGCTGTAACATCTTCTTGTTGTCATGTGTGCAGCTGGTGTACCAAGATGTAATGCTGTATGTAATTACTGATTCAATTGTACACCTGTAGAAGAATTGGCAAAAAAAGAAAAATTAACCCCGACGCATGGAAGGACAGAGCCAGAAAGGCTTTAAGGGATGCTGGACAGCCGTATGTCAACAGAAGTGGACAACAAAAGCAAGGGAAAAGTCCGCCGAAAGAGGTGAGTGGAAGAACAGTTTATCTACAATGTTTCAGTTTCATGCCCAAAGTTACAATCAGAGGGGGGGGGGGGCGTGTTTGGTTTGAGGCTACACGTCAGTTGGGTTGTTTACGGAAGAAGTCGTGAATCATGAGGGTCGAAGCTGAAACTTACAAAATGAGGATTTAGGATACCACCTACTCCTTACAAAATACAAACTGGAAAAATGTGTTTCTAACGGCAGCCAGCTGTGTACCAAAGGCTAGCCACTGGCGTTACGATTAGAACTCGTCTGCTCTAGGCTACTAATATGATTCATTGCTAGCTAGCACCATCAACTAGCGACTATTTAGCTAATAGCAGCCAACCCATAGCCGTTGATCATATCTATTCTAATCTGCAGTACATTATATTAGTGTAAACATTAAAGTGTCTTTCTTTAATGTCATTGTGATATCGATTCTATTTAGGGCAAAGTCTGCAAGGAGACGTGTCCCAGGCAGTGTTCATCCCTAACGGACCAAAGGAAACTGCAGCTCTTCACGGAGTTCTATGCCGTGCCTTACGAGAGACAACAGGCTATTCTCCTCTCGGGTTTGGAGCAGGTAAGCGGCTCAAAAGGAACACTCGTCACCGCCAAACTATGTCTTAAGTTTGCCTTGTTGAGAAGTGGCAAGATAGCAGTCAACATGGTGCAAAAAAATAAATAAAACGTTATCAGAGCCTAGTTGAAACATCCTTCAAGTTAAGAGAAATCAGCATGTCGTATATCAGTATAGCCATCTACTGTCAATGTGTATAGCATCTACACGTCACGTAATAAGTGTCTAAAGGGGAGCGAGGTTATGTGAGATATTGGTATTGGAGCAATTTAATGATATTTTAACCATTGGCCTGTTGTTTTCAACCCCACAACGTTCCCCAATGCAGGCCTAAGCAGAAAGAAAACAAATGGTTATGGTGCTTCAGCATTTTTTTGTGTAAATTTCTGCCTTGTACACATAATGAACTGGGTTGTCAAAGAAAATACATTCAGTTAGATAAAATGATACATGCATGTGCATTTCCAACATGTGAAACCATGTGGTTCATGCTGGTTTAAGATTGGCCTGAAAAGGCAGATATGTCAGTTTTTCTGGAGAAAAAAAAAGATTACAACAAATAGGCGGGTAGGCCTATGGGATAAACAGAGACACATGAAGTGGGGTTAATGTATTCTTATTTCTTTCTAGCACATGGTGTCTCGTAGGCGACCGCGTGGGCCTGATGCCGAGGTCGTGAAGAAAAAGTACACTTACAAGTACTTCTTACAACAAGGAGGACAAAGGCTTGCGGTCTGTAAGCAGACATTCCTGCAGACATTCAGTCTTACCAACAGTCGCCTTCAGGCAAGTATATTTGTTTGTTTTTGTTTTGTTGATAGCCATGTGATATCTGTGTAACGTTTTAGTAAATGTTTGACTTGTCATTACATAAGTTAATTACATATTTTGTGTACCTCCACTTATAGTTGTTATTAATTTAAAGGTCATTCAAGAGAAGATGGGCAGTCAGGCTGACGATGCAGGTCAGGCTAGGTCTCCTTTAGAGGACATGAGAGGGAAGCATAAAAACAGGTAGTTATCCAAGCCTGCTGTCAGTGTTGATAAACAAATAGTGGAAGTCCCCTCGTTCTCATTCAGTTTTTATATTAAAGGGAAAGTGCCAGGGAAATGAACAATAGGGTTGTGTGTGTGTGTGTGTGTGTGTGTGTGTGTGTGTGTGTGTGTGTGTGTGTGTGTGTGTGTGTGTGTGTGTGTGTAATATTTTTTTGTGTGTGTGTTTTCTGTTTGTTTGTTTAGGCCTCACAGCATTCAACCATCTTTGAGGGAGGAAATAAAGACACATATCCTCAGTTTTTCACTGGTCACGAAACCAAAGAAAAATGGCCCACCTCCACTTCCCTCATTCGCCACATCATATGCTCGGGCTTATGAAGACCCTCTGCCCATCAAGAAGGAGAAACATCATGACCTCATGACCATGATAGAGTACATGCCTCCAAACGCCCAATCATTTTATCAGGCACTTGAATGTGAAGAGTAGTCTACCTCTAGCTGCCCTCACTGCCCCACAACCCGACGCCATGTGAGGAAGGACATTTTAGTGCCCCCACAACCCCCGCCATGTGAGGAAGGACATTTTAGTGCCCCCACAACCCCCGCCAAAACTGTGGTGCCCCCATAACCCGACGCCATGTGAGGAAGGACACTTAAGTGCCCCCGCAACCCCCGCCATGTGAGGAAGGACATTTTAGTGCCCCCATAGTTCTCTGCAAACCTATGGAGGCACTTGTGGCTACTTTTATTATTTTTGTTCCAGAAATTAACCATTGGCCCTGCGAGTTGTTGGTTACAACTACACTTTGATTGAGAAAACAACAGAGAAACACTCATAGTTGTTTCCCATTAATTTAAAGCATTTCATGCTCCTTTAAAAACATGTGGGCTGTGAACACACACACACACACACACGCGCGCGCGCGCGCACACACGCATATCCAAACAGGATGATTTACATGGCCCACTGATAGCCCTGTACAGGCCTGTCCTGTAGCAATCCTCAAACAAACAAGCATACACACAGTGTCTACTGTGGTGCCCCACTTCTTTCACCAGCCGCCACTGGCATGCATGTGTGCTCACGTGTGTGTGTGCATGCGCGTGTTGGCATCCATTAATTTTGTCAATGAATGTATTATACTTAATCAGTATTATACTTAACCAGTTTTATACTATTATACTTGAGTATTACTTGAGTATTACACTTAATCTGTAAGTTATACATTATTGTCAGTTTGTTTAATAAGAGTAACGGAGAGAAGTTACATTGTATGTAATGGGTAAGAAGGGGTTAACTGCGGGGGGGGGGGGTATATATGTATATATAAAGTATATTTATTATAATAATATGTTTATGATAAATTATAGATATGTATTTGCTTCATTTTACTATAATATACCATAGCATGGACATATACTGTTATTCCACAGTAAGCTGACATTTACTGTTTTTCCACATTCCAGAATTGTTAAGTCCTATAACATGTGATTTTTAACATTGACATTAAAAAATCGAATTTCATCAGAATTAAGAAGCTTTTGTTTTGTGCCTTCAAGTAAGATCGAAATAGAAAACATAATATTCAAACTGCTAATTAAAAAACACATATTATTCATAAAGTGAAAATATGGACTTGTATGGTTCTTCGTCTCAAGGCCTCAAATAATGCAGAGAAACGAGCGAATCACGAAAGCCTTTCTGTGTTTCGTCACGTCGAAAGAAGGCGTTGCCCACAAAGGTTTATCGACCCATTTTTCTAAAAACATGTAGAGTAATTTTTTTCTGCTTTTTTTCAATACAAGCAACGTCTGGTGGCCCGAAATCTAGCTTAGCTTAGCTATCAGCTGGTTGCTACTCTCAGGTACACACACAGCACAAAGCCTCATCCATACAGCAAGCCCACTCTGGTTGCTCCGTGCCTGCAGCTCGCCTAGGGGTCGCTGTCGAAAGAGCACAGCCCTGAATGGAGCATGCACGCCTCCGTTGGCGCCCCTATAGTGCACTACCACCCAGAGAAGTGGCGACTCTGTTTCACATTACATTCTATCCAAGAACAGGAGGACTGAGCCAATCAGAGACGCATTTCCACGAGAGCAGGAAGAGTGAGCCAATCAGAGACGCATTTCCACGAGAAACACGGAACACCCTCTCGTTTCTGCACAAGCCACATTGCTGGCTTGCAAAAACGGCTTGAAACAAAGCAACCAGAACGTTTTTTAAAACAGGACCAACGCGTAACCAGGGTTGGGGAAGTTACTTTTTAAATGTAATCCGGTAAAGTTACAAATTACTCTTTCAAAAATGTATTCAGTAATGTAATCCCATTACTTCAATATTTAAGTAATGTAACGGATTACTTTTGGATTACTTTTCACCGAGTGGAAATGCATTTGGACGAATGTCCATACAGTAAACTATATGGAGTATTATGGGGACAGAAAATTAGAAAGCAAACACTTTCCAGAGTTTAATGGATATCATTAGTTGCAAGTTGTACTTGTTAGCCAGTCGATGGCTAGCTCGAAACTGACTTACACTTTCCCTACACCAGTACCAATTCATCGTAACGGGAAGACAAATGAATAAAAAATTGACTGTTATGAAATGGCTCTACAAGGACATTACGGGCTTGACAACACCAATGTTTTGAAAAGCCTCCCCATCCCATGATATTTTTTTTTCCAGAGTAGGCTATGTATGACCTGAAAGTGCTGACGCACATGTTGCATGCATGCTGAATATTAGCAGTCTTACCAGGAGGTGTTTCTTTAAGTTAGACGTTGTGTCTTTCGACGCTGACAAGATATTGACTTTGGGTTGGCACAACCGGCACTGGACATCGATATTGGCGCCCTTGTCTTCCTTGAAAATGAAATGTTTATTGTATTTCCACCGGGTAAATGCATTTTTCTCCATTGCTCACGACTGCTCTGTACTTCTTTGACTGAGAGATTGATGCAACGACAACGAACTATTGAACACTCCCACCAGCAGGGAAGGGAAGCAAGGCTGAGAGAACGTAGGTCGGTCAGGAATGCTACTGTCACTGTCGTCATTACGTAACAGGTGATGATTCCGGCGAAAAACCAAAAATCACAACATACAAGCGGCGGCATAACAATAAATGAATAAATAAATCAGTTAATATAATAATTAAATAAATAAAAGGGACCAAAGACGCAATTTCGCAAGAATTGTAATCCTGTTAAGTAATCCCCATTCCCACTGAATGTAACTGTAATCTGAATACATATTTTTTTGCTTGTAATGTAACGGATTACAATTACATTGATTTTGTATTCTTTTACCGTAACGCCGTTACATGTAATCCGTTACTCCCCAACCCTGCGCGTAACACATTCAATAACAATGGGGAACACAGCAATATTAATCAAATGACGTTGAGAGGCCATCTTTAAGTATCTAGACACGTTACCAAGCACGCGTTGGCATCTTGTGGAGATCAGGGTTATCCATGTGTACACTCAACCACAGGACTTGAGCAGTTGGCACACCACTCAAAGTGGGGTCTTCATGAAAGTTACAGCAAGACTGGATAATCACATTTAAAAGTGTAATTCAGAGTGTGTAATGTAGTGTTGTGTAACAACTCATCACTAAATACTTGTATATGTGGTAACTGATTTTCATACAATATGTAATTATGCCTTGATGACTAAATGACCTTTGGCCTTGCGTTACTTATTCATGCAGTTGGACAAAAATGTTGCCAGGCACAGTACATCTCAGTCACATGTCTCTAGACACCTACTCACATTTTGTCCCATTCAAACCTCCGCAGACATACCCATGACTGATCCGGTCCGGCACTGCTCACCATGGGGCTCACTGAGGGCTGCCTCCTGCATCACGGGTATAAAATTTAAAAAAAAAAATAAAGAAAGGATCAGATCCTGACCGTACATGATTGCGGAACACACCTGAAACGGCTGCCAAAGAGGTGGAAACACGCTGCAACAGCACCTACATCATGTTTGAGCGCATGCATGCTGTGAGCGAGCCACTAAGTGCAGCACTGTCCTCCCATTCAAACCTCCGCAGACATACCCATGACTGATCTGGTCATGGGGGCATCAATGTGGGAGCGGTTAGGGCGTCCCACCGCACTGCTCACCATGGGGCGCCACTGAGGGCTGCCCCCTGCATCACGGGTATAAAATTAAAAAAAAAAAATAAAGAAAGAAAAGAACCAGCAATTAACATTTGTCTATTTTCATTTTTGTGAGGTGTGTGTCTGTCTGTCCGTCTGTCCATCCTAATATTTTTGGGCCTATAGACTGTTCTGTTTAAAACGTTAATATGAATAAAAAAAAGTACTATGAAGAGATGTTTCCTAAATAAAGATACTATATCAATATGGTGACACTGTCTTCACTACATTTTCCTTCAGAAACATATTAATATTGCAATAGTATAGGCAGCCTACATATGAACATATCCCTACTCATAAAACATAATTTCTGTAAAATAAAATGCTTCAGATTACATAGATCGAACCAAGCTGGTCTCCATGACAACCGTTGCGTGGATACCGAGTCAGTCAGTACCAAAGAAATTCGACAGAGAAGAACAATCTCTTGGGGGGAAATGCATTGGCCACGGTGTAGTACGGGGGCGTTGCCTGAGGACACGAGTGGATGGAAAATTAACTCCCTTGCGCATGGTCATTGGTCAGTGGGTGCGATGGATAACATTTTCGTGCTCCCTTGCACATGGTCAGTGGGGGCGACACCATGATGGATAATTTGTGGCCAATTAACGGCAGCTGTTGGTCAGCAGTAATTGCTGGGGGTAATTAGGGACAGCTGACAGACATTCATGCTGATATATACAACGCGGTGAAGGAGTTTTTTAACATCAGAAACACACCGCTGGAAAAGCTGATGTCGATTACTACAGATGGTGCTCCTGCGATGACCGGACGGCATGCAGGGTTCATCGCGCACTGTAAAAGTGATCCAGCTTTCCCGAAATTCGTGCAGTACCACTGTGTCATTCACCAGCAGGCTTTATGTGCAAAGTTGCGTTTTCATGTTGTATTTTATTGATTTATTTTGTCCTTGTTATTTTGTACATCTCAGTCACATGTCTCTAGACACCTACTCACATTTTGTCCCATTCAAACCTCCGCAGACATACCCATGACTGATCCGGTCATGGGGGCATCAATGTGGGAGCGGTTAGGGCGTCCCACCGCACTGCTCACCATGGGGCTCACTGAGGGCTGCATCACGGGTATAAAATTTAAAAAAAAAAATAAAGAAAGGATCAGATCCTGACCGTACATGATTGCGGAACACACCTGAAACGGCTGCCAAAGAGGTGGAAACACGCTGCAACAGCACCTACATCATGTTTGAGCGCATGCATGCTGTGAGCGAGCCACTAAGTGCAGCACTGTCCTCCCATTCAAACCTCCGCAGACATACCCATGACTGATCTGGTCATGGGGGCATCAATGTGGGAGCGGTTAGGGCGTCCCACCGCACTGCTCACCATGGGGCGCCACTGAGGGCTGCCTCCTGCATCACGGGTATAAAATTTAAAAAAAAAATAAAGAAAGGATCAGATCCTGACCGTACATGATTGCGGAACACACCTGAAACGGCTGCCAAAGAGGTGGAAACACGCTGCAACAGCACCTACATCATGTTTGAGCGCATGCATGCTGTGAGCGAGCCACTAAGTGCAGCACTGTCCTCCCATTCAAACCTCCGCAGACATACCCATGACTGATCTGGTCATGGGGGCATCAATGTGGGAGCCGTTAGGGCGTCCCACCGCACTGCTCACCATGGGGCGCCACTGAGGGCTGCCCCCTTGCACGGGTGAGGCATCACGGGTATAAAATTAAAAAAATAATAATAAAGAAAGAAAAGAACCAGCAATTAACATTTGTCTATTTTCATTTTTGTGAGGTGTGTGTCTGTCTGTCCGTCTGTCCATCCTAATATTTTTGGGCCTATAGACTGTTCTGTTTAAAACATTAATATGAATAAAAAAAGTACTATGAAGAGATGTTTCCTAAATAAAGATACTATATCAATATGGTGACACTGTCTTCACTACATTTTCCTTCAGAAACATATTAATATTGCAATAGTATAGGCAGCCTACATATGAACATATCCCTACTCATAAAACATAATTTCTGTAAAATAAAATGCTTCAGATTACATAGATCGAACCAAGCTGGTCTCCATGACAACCGTTGCGTGGATACCGAGTCAGTCAGTACCAAAGAAATTCGACAGAGAAGAACAATCTCTTGGGGGGAAATGCATTGGCCACGGTGTAGTACGGGGGCGTTGCCTGAGGACACGAGTGGATGGAAAATTAACTCCCTTGCGCATGGTCATTGGTCAGTGGGTGCGATGGATAACATTTTCGTGCTCCCTTGCACATGGTCAGTGGGGGCGACACCATGATGGATAATTTGTGGCCAATTAACGGCAGCTGTTGGTCAGCAGTAATTGCTGGGGGTAATTAGGGACAGCTGACAGACATTCATGCTGATATATACAACGCGGTGAAGGAGTTTTTTAACATCAGAAACACACCGCTGGAAAAGCTGATGTCGATTACTACAGATGGTGCTCCTGCGATGACCGGACGGCATGCAGGGTTCATCGCGCACTGTAAAAGTGATCCAGCTTTCCCGAAATTCGTGCAGTACCACTGTGTCATTCACCAGCAGGCTTTATGTGCAAAGTTGCGTTTTCATGTTGTATTTTATTGATTTATTTTGTCCTTGTTATTTTGTACATCTCAGTCACATGTCTCTAGACACCTACTCACATTTTGTCCCATTCAAACCTCCGCAGACATACCCATGACTGATCCGGTCATGGGGGCATCAATGTGGGAGCGGTTAGGGCGTCCCACCGCACTGCTCACCATGGGGCTCACTGAGGGCTGCCTCCTGCATCACGGGTATAAAATTTTAAAAAAAAATAAAGAAAGAAAAGAACCAGCAATTAACATTTGTCTATTTTCATTTTTGTGAGGTGTGTGTCTGTCTGTCCGTCTGTCCATCCCAATATTTTTGGGCCTATAGACTGTTCTGTTTAAAACATTAATATGAATAAAAAAAGTACTATGAAGAGATGTTTCCTAAATAAAGATACTATATCAATATGGTGACACTGTCTTCACTACATTTTCCTTCAGAAACATATTAATATTGCAATAGTATACTGCCCTACAATTTCAGAACGCAGTATAATTCAAAATGCCAAACTGAGAAAAAAGGCTTTAAAGTTTCCTTTCTGTCCACGCGACTGTGTTGGAGGTAAAGTGGTGATGACACTTCCATATAATACTTTTTTAGGGTGAAAATTTATGCACACAAGAAAAAAGCAAAAAAAACAACATTCTCATTACTTTTTAGCTGAAAAATCATTATACTGCATTCTGTTGTGGTATTACTGTCTACACCAAAACCACGGTGTCAATGGAGAAGTGCAGTATAAAAGTGCAGTATCGCATTATACTGCGTTCTTGGCTAGTAGCCTACCACGTAACCTACTAAAACCACAAAGCGCAGTATAATCAGTTTTTTGCGTTTTTTTCCGAAACGGGACCAAGTTGGGCCGAAAAATTTTAACACAAGAAGAAGAAGGTATTTTAAAGCCAATTTCCGGTCTAAACCCATTTTCGACCATTTTCAAGATACTGCGTTCTGATATTGTAGGGCAGTATAGGCAGCCTACATATGAACATATCCCATACCATTGGTTAAGTCGTTCTCACTCAGCGGTGTAGTCTACTTTTTTGAAGTGGGTATACTGTACATTCGAGCATTTTTTGATGTGGGTATACTGTAGGCCTATATAGGCTATTTATGCTATTCTAAATAATGGATAAATTAATTTTATGTGGGTATACCCTAAAATTTAGAGGTGGGTATACTCCGTATACCTGCATTCTACGTAGACTGCACCACTGTTCTCACTCATCTGTAGAGTTAATAGTGTTGAATGATATAAATGGGTTTTAAACAGCATGAAAAGCCACTCGTGCAGTATATTTTGAAGGGAGATCTTCAACAGTGTTGCCAATTTTGCGACTTTTGGCCACCTCTGGCGACTAAAAAAATCATCTAGCGATTTAGCGACTTTTCAGGCTCAATCTGGCCGAATCTAGCGACTATTTAGCTCGTCTTGTGAGAGGCAAATCAGGTGCCGTTTCCACGTAGCTGGATATTTTTATATGTGGATATTTTTTTCTCCTGCTTGTATTGGTTTTGCATTGGTTTTGGCCTTCCGTTTCCACGTAGCAGATATTTAAAAATCCAGGTGCAGGAGAAAAAAATAGCAGGAGAAAAAAATATCCTGTTTAGGGGTCTGAAACGCATTTGTTACAATGGAGGATTTTTTTTAATCCACATGTTGCGTTTCCACGTAGCAGGAGAAAAAAATACCCTGCTAAAAAAATATCCTGCTACGTGGAAACAGCACCTCAGTCTCCCTCCCCACGACACCACACAATGCATTTTCAGTGGCGGATAGAGACAGACGTGACACATGATGCACTACGCCGGTGTGGCAGCTTTTGTGATACACACTGGAATTCTCAAACACATGTGCATCTGCTTGTATGAGGCTACGGCAAGCGATATGGGACAAAGGTATGACAGGAACCAAATGTCAACAAACCGAGATTACACAATCTTCGATATGGTCATCAAATGTTTTGGGACTGTCATTTATGTTATGCCTACACTTTGGAATTAGATCAGTCTTGTTGTTACACAGGTAGATTTGATTTACCTCAACTGTACCCTGCACTTAACTTTACTGCGTATCACAAAAGCTACCACAACGGCTCCTTGGGTATGCATACCGGTATGACAAATTTAAATGAGCACTAGCAGGCTGGCCGCACCGACCGCATTGAATCCCGGGCACTGGAGACAAAAAAACTAATCTAGAGCCTTTAGCGACTTTTTGGTGCATCTGGCGACTTTTTAAAACGTGCATTTTCGGGGGGAAATTATGTTTTCCCACATAATTCTGACTCTGCACCGCCGTCAGAAGCGTTTCCCACGGTTGCAGATTAGCTCTGATTTCCAAAAAGTAGCTAGCCCTGCCCATTTGTACTGTATGTGGACGAAGGCCATTGGGCACGGTTTCTGTAGATCAGCGCGCCGTGCGTGACATTGAGGCTGTTCCAATCTTCGTACTTTCCGCCCTTCCCGCACTGTGTTTGGGTACGCAGGGCGGTTCCATTTCTAATCGCGGCGGTGAAGTGTACTGTAAACTACCCGGATAACGCCCTCAAACCGGCCATTTTTTGAAGTGTGCAGTTATGTACACTTTTCGCACTCAACGGCCGCCATGTTTGTTACGTAGTTTCCTCTCTGGTTGAGTGTCAGATTGGTCAAACTGCCGAATCTCTGTGATGACAGCATAGCTTTGATTCAAAAGACAATAGCCATGTGTATAAGAGAAAGGGGTAACTTTTAAAAATTGTCAACATAACGAACAGTGTCTTCCGTGATGAATTGTATGTTGGCGGTTGGTAAACTCTGAGGACACGCGACAACCGTCATTTCCGTGAGGTCTATCAGACAGAACGTGAATTGGACCTGCACTTCACCCTCAAATTTAGCCGTTAGGTTGAGGGTGGAAAGTGCACTGTATCACAGTGCAGAGTGTAGAGAATGGAACACGCTCATTGTGACGTCATACGTAACGTCATGACGTCATCTAGCGACTTCTAGCGACTTTTCAGCAAGCCCATAGCGACTTTGGCTGATTTTCTTTTGGCAACACTGATCTTCAATTACTGCCGCATAGTAAGGACAAATGCATTCTCTGTTTTAACAGTTTGGGTCCATCATAAGGACCAGCAGGTGATAAAATGGCGGGCTCTTGGTCAGGATCTGTCACACTGTAAGCACTACAGAAAGGAAAACATTGCAAAACATGACAATGAATACACCCACCATTTAAGCTGGTGAAATCATGTCCAAGATAGGAATTAACACTGTTTTCTAGGCTATATAAAATATTCTCATCGGTTAACCCTATCGCGCCGGATGCATCATATATGTTTGATCATATTCAAAGCCCTCTCCACGCTGACACAAAAAAAATCGATCTGAAAAACATCCTGCGTGTCATTTCCAAACGTCCTGCAGTACACGGAAACCGCCACAAGAGAGCAGCGGTCGACAACAAGTTGACCACAGCTCGGCGAAAAACAGGAAAATGGGGTAGAAGTGGTTTCCCTGACCGACGCTGAGATTTTGTCAAATTGCATAAGGTTTGTGTACACATTTCCGAAATATAACTCTACATCCTTTAATTTGAACACTTGCTTTGTGCAATTAAGCAAGGAAGAGTTTATATTTTTACACCGTGTTGCAGAGAGATCGTGCTAAAACTGATGAGACATATAAGCACCATCCGGCGGTGGCAGGTCGGCCATCAATGCATTTGCTCCATAGGGAAACTTACAAAGCATACCACGACGATCGTTTAACAAAACACACAAGTTGTTTTACTTCAAGACAAAGATATTGCCTTAAGAAACAGGTTTTACTTGCAATTTTGAAAATGTAATGCAAAATGTTGAAATTATGATCTCGTAAAAAATGCATTGAAGTGAATGGAGAAATGGTCCAATTGCAGTAATGGACCCATATATTCAAATTACACATCAAAAATGAATAATGATCTATATTACACTCATAAATAGGTTGTTGAGCATTCGATCAGCTATGTTTTTACATAGATTTAAAAAAATTACCCAACCAGGCTGTGGGAAATGTAAAATATGGTCCTGCTAAAACAGGGATAGGTTTAAAAAACTGGCAGGATCTCACTAAATATTTAAAGATAATCCTCAAATTAAATTGTCTGACAACTTTTTTAAATTAAAAAAAAAGTTTTAAATGCATTTAAAGTCATTTTTCAATGGTCATGAAATTGGAATTTTCATTCATTAAAAGCCTGATGCATCATATATGATGCATTAAATATCTCAATGACCTTAACAAAATTTTGAATTTTTTTTTACATTTCTTATAAGGGACCAACATTGAAGCAAATTCCAAAAAATTAGAATTTTCTCTCATTGCTTTCATGGTTCAGGTTTCACAGGGTTAATGTATTTAACAGCCAAGTGTTGTCTTTTGTTTTGTTTTTAGTCTTCCTCAACATTTGCCGCCTTTTATTGTTCCCGTCCCAACTCTTTTGAGAGATGTTGTTTTTACATATTCATGAATATCCCCCAAAACAATAATTTTCGTCGGTTTTGATGGTTGATATGTTTTCTTTGTGCCATTCTCCATCTAATGTAAGAATCAGACGTTTTGAGAAAGGTAGTATTTTGTTATTATTCATATTTACCCTGTATCCCAACTTCTATGGAGTTGGGGTTTGTACATAAGGCATGTAAGCAAAGAGAAATACAAAGAATAGCCTAGGCTACATGAATTTGTGGTGAAATGTCCATTGGTAAAGATAACGGCCACCATTTCATTATAAATGTGATGACATCGTCACATTAGCATAAATTAGCATAAAATAATTATAATTAATGAAACCAATATTGGTTTAGGTAAAGTTATGCAAATGTAATGGAATAACTATATGATAGTATGCGATAAGGAAGGTACTTATGAGACTTAGATCAGTGATTTCTGGTCAGACATAGGCCTAATCTTCTGATATCAAATTGTAGTCAGCTAAATTTTAGGAAAAGTCACCAAGTTTCGTAGTCAAAGTGCATGTTGTTAAGGAATTATACAACATCAAAGTTGGTGCGGGCACTTATGTGATGGTACGGGTAACATTGTTGGCTATGTGCCTCCCAAAGCACACACCAGCTTTTGCGTCATTATCCTTCTGAACTGCTGGTGACCCAAGCCTGCAATAACTCAGGCAAAAGACAGAGCGAGCTCACTCATGTTTATAACCACTCGTGAGAAAAAAACATTCAGCGATTGCCCAACCGCTAGTGAGAAAGGTTGAGCATGTCTATAATCACTCGTGAGAAAAGACCAGTTGCACAAAGTAGAAGTAATGTAATTGTAACACTTGTAGTGTGATACTACACAGTTTCAACAGTGTACCATCATACCACTAGTGTTGTACTTCCATCTGTTTGAGATTTAATTACAACACTAGTAGTAGGCCTATAATACACATTTCAACTTAAGATGGCCGATGGTCCAGGTGCCGTCAGTTGCAATCAGGGATCTCTTTTATCAGAGAGTGTTTATGGGTAGTACGAGAGAGCAATCTCGCTACTTTTTCCGGGTGGTACTGTCCACTAAGTGGCGCCATCCAGACAGCGCAGAGGAGCGCCAAGGAGCGCAGAGGCTGTTGAAATGAATGGGGTCCCATGGAGCTCAACCACGATGCTGCCATTGCTTTGGGAGAGAATTGGTATCATCGTTTCATTTTATTTTTCCAAAAGGCAGGATAGATTACCCTTTCAAGCAGCAGTTAGTTTGAATGTTTAAACTTGCTGGATCTTTGTAAAATACGTCTTTATTGTCAATATGACGTCACGAGTGGCTTCACACACTGCGTTTGGATTGGTCGGCCGGCTGCATTGCTGTGATCACGACGGCCGTAAAGCAATTTTGTTAGCAAGATGCTAGCGGAGCCTGACTCATAAATGCCAAAGCTGTAGGAAATCAGAAGGACATAACTCCCATGTTATTGTACATTTCATTGAAATCCACATTGGTTTCACAGAACTTACAGTAATATTGTCAAGTTTCAGCAGACAGCGAGCACAATTGTCAGTTATTAGCACCAGCCTTATGACCTCTGCTGTCTCGACAGCGCTCCCTAGGTGAACTGCAGGCCCGGGTTTGAGGGCGAGATTCAACACTGTATGTAAACCCACTGTGCTTTTATTCACTACTGACATTCATTCTTTTAGCTCTCTCTCTCTCTCACTCTTGTATATAGGCCTGTATATACAGTAACTTTGTTGGTGTCACTGGATGTGTAGTGGTGCTTTGTAAAACCAAAAGGCAACATAAAATGAAGAATTGTTAAGATTTATATTAAAAACAAATATGATGCAAGATGCTATACGTTTTTATATGTGTATGTGTTTTTAGACTGATTTTCCACCTGACTTCTATCTATTTCTCACTCTGCCACTGCTTCTCACTCTGCCACCCACACACACACAGACACGCACACACACACACACAGAGCTATGCGCTGCAAAAATGTCACCCAACCATGTCAACCTACAGGCTACAGGCTGCCACTTCCTATACTTGTTTTGCTGTGTTAAATGTATGTACGTATGCCATAGGTATAAAGTTTGGGTGTGCAACATAAACGCCAGGTGAAACAGGATTGGGGGTAGACAAAATGGTAGTTTTAATTTCAATTTGCACAAGATGAACAAAAACGGCGTCGGACGCCTGGTTCAGCAGCGAGGAAACAACAACAAAAAGGTTGTCTGAAGTAGAGGAAGAAAATAAAGGCCCTATTGTAAAAACTAACTCAAAATTCCAAAACTAACTTCCCCTCCTTGAAATAAAAGGACGTGAGTCTTCCGGAGCTTCCCTACCTCCTTAACTTCGCCTGACTCGTGCACAATAATCAGAAAGAAAAACAAAACACCACCTGCCACCCTTACACATGAACAAATATATCTAAAAATAAAAGACAAGGTGATTAATAAAAAAAAGATGGGTCAAAGTTTGTTTTGCCAGCAGCTTCTCAGAGCGACGTGCAGCGTGAGAGCAGCGCAGAGAGAGAGAGAGTGGAGACTGGCCCAGAGCTTTTCATCCAACACCCCTCCTGGGCTCGGCCAATGAGCACACACCTTCACTTTGGCACACCTGCACACACTCACTCAATCACACAAGCAGAGTGCCAAGCAATCAAATGGTTAGTGTCGGCAGCACAATGAGTGGCAATTAACCCTTTAGCTACCAGAACTTTTTTGAATAGGCCGGAATTCTACCAAGAATTCTAAGAAAAAAGCTGCATTTTGGTCATATTTTAAATAATGTCAAATAACTTGAAAAGACATGAAAAGTGTCAATTACAAGTTACTTTCATATTAAAGTAGAGAAAACACACTTTCAAATGGTATATCATTTATGGATAATTAATTGTTCAGTATTCCCATAGAGTGCCTTTGATGTGGATTAAATGATTAAAATGTGATCAAATCCGATATTATCTAGGCCTATCTATCTATATATCTATATATTTAGGCCTATCTATCTATCTATCGATCTCTCTATCCATCTATCTATCTATCCTTCGTCTATCCATCCATCCATCCAGGGTCAAAGTTGAACAATGATCATGTGACGACAACAAATGTCGTTCACCCAAAAGTCCTGTTTTCAAGCGGTTTCAAGCGGTGTAACTGTAATGGACTACACTAGCTTATAATGTTTGAACTAAACCATGCCAAAGACGTGTAAGGATAACCGTAGAAGTGTCAGCGATAGCAGCCAGGACATGAATGGAGCTGTAAGGAAGTTTCCCCTCCCAATTTGGCACAGGTAAGACGCGCCAGGCATCACCGAGTAATACGGAATTGAAGTGCTACAAACACCACGTTGGTAGGCGATTATTGGAAGTTAGCATTCAACTCAACGTCTTCACGCACATTTTTGTGAAGGACACAGTAGTAACAGTCCTTGACTGCTTTGCCAAAGCTGACACGCAAAATGAATAGCCTATCATGCTGCGCTTCCAGATGCGCTGTTACGCAGAGCTGTCGCATCGTTGTTCCAGGAAACTAAGATAGGCCTAGTTGGATACCAACATATGGTTTGACTCTGAAAACACACCGAAGACGGTTTACATTTTTAATATGTAGCGTGTAGACATCGGCTGGACAGTTGTGTTTGCTATTTAGGACCATGGCAGAACTCATCACAGTTGAACACCATCTCATAAGCCTAATAAAACAACATGATCTAAAATAGCCTAAAATAGTCATAAACATGTGCTGTTGACCATGAAAATAGATCGAAGAGGGTTGGAAGTTTTCATATTTAGTGTATATTGGTTGTAGAAACAGAATGGTTGTGTTTGTAGCCATCCAATCTCGGACGGCCGTCATTTGAATTGAAGGCAGATTGCCAAATCGCATAAAGCGGCGCATCTCGTAATAAAATCTAAAATACTGAAAAATAAAATAATATAAACATATAGTTTTTATACTGAAAGTATATCGAGGAGGGTCTATAATATTGAGCTAAAGTGTTTGAAAGCTGGAAAAACTGCATGAAAATATGAAAATATATGAAAATTCATATGAAAATATTCCGGCCGGCCGCGGCCGTTATGGTACAGATCCAGCCGGACGTTCACGGCCGTTATGGGAGCTAAAGGGTTAAGAAACACTGGTGGCAAAACACAGCCACGTAACACCCCCACCCTTTAAAAAAATAAGTTGGCGGTATAAATAAAGGCCACAATGTGATTATTTCAATAGACCCATAACTGAGAATTAAATTCCAAAATGTATATAGGCTAACATATATCTTTAAATTCAATACCACGCATCTACAGTAGCCTATAACTAAATACATACAAACCATAATACAAATGACTAGGCTACAAAAGAATAGGCTAAATAGCCTAGGCTATACAAACCTTAGTCCATAACTACGACAACTTATTTGAAATAGGCTACAGTGATTACACAGGGAACGTTAGATTCACGGGCCTAAATCACGGCCACAAATGTGTTGGATGTCTATAATATATAGAGAACAAATAGGCCTCATAATTTGACACGACACCAACACATTAGGTTAATCGTCAGTTGCCTAAATGTAGCAGGACTGTTTTGAAAACCAACTAAGCGCATTCTGCAGGAATATGGTCAACGAAGACCAAGTCTTAGCCATGCAGGGTCAGTGAAATTGCAAAACCTGAGTGTGCCATCAGGCTTCAGATCTAACTGTCAAGGAAAACGCCATGGGCGACTATTGCCCGAAGCAATATTGTTTTCCAGCGTGAATTTGACTTCCTTCTTCAGTATTTCGCGCATTAAAGGGTTTTCGCGGTGTGGATTGTGCTGAATTGATTTAGTGTTCTCGACCTCAATGTTACGCCCTACATCAGTAGAACAGCATAAGCGCAGAACGCCGGAAAGCAAGGCTTCGTGCGGTTTACACAATGCAATGTGGTTCACTCGTTAGCCTCCGAGGTGAGATACAAACAAGAATAAATCCTGCAAGATTTTTTTAGGGCTTTAACCGATCAATGTGCCACCAGCATGTGTGTAACTGTCCTACAATCAGGAGCGGCAGTCAAATAACTCTGGTCACCTAGGCCTACTCGACGTTCCACTCGATAGGGGCCCGCATGACGAGCTTGTGAAACAGAGCCCAGCACAGGCAGCAAAACCATTACCTTAATACCAGGAGAGAAGTGGCGAAACACAGCTTCACGGTCATAGTTTCTTCATTCTCCCCTGAGAGACTTGAGTTTTTTCTTTGCCAGTTGACATGCAAGCTGGAGACACACAATCAGTTAAGTCATGGTTAGTCGATTCAGTAAGCCATGCATCTTTCAGAACTCTCAATGGCCTACGTGCAGTGGGCCCCCAGACAAGCTCAGCAGGGCTAACCAAGCTCTCATGGGCCACTAGCAAAAGAACCATCGGAACCCCCTTGCCCCAGTCACGTTGAACTTCAAGATAATATGTTTAACATAGTTTTCAAGGTTTGATGAAATCGTTCGAGTGCGCCTTGAGACTGCGGGTGGTAACTACTCGACGTTACATGTTGAATCGCCAACTGTTGTGACCTGGTTGAACACTTTGGACGATTTGTGCCTTGCTCTATTTGAACCATATGAGACCAAACATTGAGATAAGGTTAAGCAGCGCCTTCGCATTAACGGGTGCCGTCATCTTAGTGGAATGGCCTCGAGGAGACATGTTAAACTACACACAACTGCAGATAGGCATAGATACAAGTTTCCGAATTTTGTTTTTGGCAGAGGGCCAATGCATTCCAAAATAACGTGTTCGAATTGCTCTGAAGACACTGTGATCGGATACAACGGGGCAGGCGGAATGACCTGATTCGGTTTCCCTACCACTTGATGCAGATGACAGGCCTTACAGAACTTTGCAACATCACACTTAATTCCCGGCCAAAATAAATTTTACATTACTCGGTCTATATTATTTTTGACATCAGATGTCCTGCAAAGTGGTGATCATGAGCTATACTTATTTCCTCTATAAGCAGTTGGCATGACAATTTGATTCAGTACCTGCAAAACCTCATGCGCAGGGGCAGTCAACGGCTGCCACTTGCGCATTAAAATGCCATCCTGTACAACATTCTTGGGGACCAACATCACTTTCTGAACATGGCCTCAGAGAACAGTGTCGAGAGAGAGGAGTCATCGTTTTGCTCTTTAATGAGTTGCTTGCGATTAAGAGGCAATTTAGCCGAGACCGAGGGAGAAACGCAAGACAACTGGACACCATCAGCTGACGAACGTGCAAGAAAGGTGCCACTAAGATCAACCACAACATCTGAATTATCATTTTTTTTATGTGCTGCGCCATGACGCGTGTAATAATGCTGGATGGAAAGACTTCAGGGTAATCCATGGACATTTGATCATTATCACCTGAAGGTTTAGGAGACATAATTGGGCATAGAAAAACATTTCCACCGGCTAAATAAGTCGTTTTACAAGTAGCATGGCTATGCCTTCAACGGGGAGACTGGGGTGAACTCCCATAACGACATTCCTAGTGATAAGTTCGGACGACATTAAATGTAGCCCATTTCAATTTCCTGAGGATACTATCTCCCATTTGTGTATTGTCGCAAAAAGAGAACAGATCTTGCAATACAAGTGTCACGCAATATTTTAATAGGTTAAGACTCACCAGGCACCTCAAGTAGAGCGACAGTGCCATCCAAGATTAACGGCGCAAAATACCTATTTGCAATAGGTTTTTCAGTCTTAAATTTAGACTGCATAATCTCGTCCATTTTAAGATTGGAAACACATGACCAGTTTCGGTTTTAAACTGGAATTGCGGGATAACTTTTGTCTTTACGCATCTGTAACAGCCAGCCCCCACATGGCCCTTTTTCTTACAGTAAACGCAGGTTGGAACGGAGTTTTTAGATGATGGCCTGCGCTTGAATTTCTCCTGCAGCGGAGAAGGAGTGCGAGAAATGCTACGTTTGGCTTTTAACATATCTGCTTGACTTTGCGCTATTTCTAACAGTAAAGTCACGTTTGAGAGCAAGCACATACCCATCTGCCAACTTGGTGGCTTGGAACGGTGTCAACTTTTGTGCTCGCTTAAGTGGGTAGCGACGCCCTGTGGCAAGTTGTTAGTGAAATCCTTGACGATCAGTAGGCTGCGTAAAGCCTGAAAAGTGGTAACCTTTTCAGCTTGTAACCAACGCTCGAAAAGAAGTTCCTTCTTTCTAACAAACTTCACATGGGGGGCACTCGCCATTCCGACATAGCACCATTCCGACATGACGCCATTGCGACATCCCGTCATTCCGACAATTTAATGTCACCATTCCGACACTTGTGGGGAGCTCTCCATGGTCATGGTGCGAGAGATCGCTCGTGCGTCGGCAGCAATCCACACCCCCTCCTCCCCCCCCCATTATCAAAAATAATGATCCCCACCAGCGCAGGATATTTTTAATTTTAATTTCAATTTTAACTCTTGACCACGGTGAAAAGTGAAAAGCTGCCGAAAATAAAAAGCACAAAAGTGACACTGATAAAGTACAACGTACAGACACACATAATTGTCTTTAAAATAGAGCCTAAATCAAGTTCTGAATAATGATCCCCATGAGCGCAGGATATTGGGAGAGAGCGCAGGATATTGGGAGAGAGACCGCTCGTGCGTCGGCAGCAATCCACACACCACCCCCACCCCCTCCTTTTTTTAACATGAAAAAAAAAAAGATCCCCATGAGCGCGATATTTTTTATTATTTAAGCGTCTTAACACTTGACCGCGGTGAAAACTGAAAAGCTGCCGAAAATAAAAAGCACAAAAGTGACACTTTGTACAGTTCTTAGCAGCAGCTATGTTTTAAACAATATCTGAATACAGCTTAGGCCTACATCTCGCACACATTTATTCAACAACAACGCCATGTTCAAACAAACACACGCAACACTTTCACACTCCAAACATTCTGCTTGCATGCATTCAGCTCAGGTCATACAAACATCGAATTAAACAGCAACCCGCCCAACCGACACACTGATAAGCAGGCACATGTACCCTATAAAGGAAATACCGAAACTGATTAGTAAAAACAAAGACTGGGGGACTCCACTATGAAAGGGGGAAATGGTGGAAACATCCAATTAAGTGCAGATAGGGGCGCGCATGCAGGTTACAGCAGCGGCGGTCGCAATGCGGAGGACCCAACTGATGCCTACTGAGGACATATCGGTGAATTTCCATACAAAAGCAATTAATTAATTAATTAATCAGTTTGAGGATCATAATGTTGTGCCCACTGACGGTAACCAAAACCAAAAACACCTTGTTGCACCATGTGCAAATTGACAAGGCTAAAGACTGATGTTCCAGTCGTCCAAACAGCCACCCAAAGTATGCCTATTCAAAAAGAACATTCACCATTTTTTACTATGCTGTAGCCACGTTAAGTAAAGGGTTTTTATTGCAACTCCTCAACTTTTGCGATTTATTGGAACTCGTGCATATGTGCATGAAGCCTATTAAACTTTCTGAACTGATGCCCGACATACAAAGCCACGACCTATAGCCTAGGTTGTCCTATATGTTTTTGTAAGACACAAAATATTTCCTGAATCTCATTATAACTAAACGTAAAAAGGAAGGCCTACATATCAGAGCATGTCTTTGGCATTTCGCTTCAGGTCTTTAGTACATCCTATCAGCTGCGTGTTTAAATCCTGGCTTGGCGTTGCATGCCCATGCCCAATTAATTCCCATGTCTGCGACAGAATAGGCCTATAAAGTCTCCGTTTTTTTCATGACGATCAATTTCCTTGTTCGTTCTTCAGCATGCATGTAAGTGTCATATGCTGGCGGACAGCTGAGATCCACATCCAATGATATTAATACCACGTTACTGTAAGCCTGCGGAGAAGCGCTTTTAAAAGTCAGCAAATACAATGTGGCTGTTACTGTGGGAATTAAGAGGCAATGATCAGCCTTTTAAATCAGTTTTTAATTTCCGGAATTGTCTAGGCAACACACCAAACTCAATTTTTAACAAAACGTTTCATCATGTTATTATTTCGATCAACCTGTTGCGCACCAAAACGCTCAGCTGGGTTCCCGCGAAAGGGACACATTATGTTTCCATCTCGTTATCTTACCTCAACTACTCGCCTTGTGTTTGTGAAAATGAGCTGAGGTTAGATTCATCCCCCCATTTAGCATATATCACGCCCATGTTGAGGTACGCGCTGTTTTTCGGAGTTAAGCGCGAGGGGTGTGGTAATATTTCAGGGGGGAGAATACGCGCAGGATCAAAGCGAGTTAAACCGACTTAAGTGGAGACGGGAGAATTCCGCCCGTCGTGCGTAATTCTCTCCAGCATGCACTGGAAAATAAACATTTTCATGAATGTTATTTTCATAGGCTTCGTCATTTTAAGGCATACGGTGTGTGTGGTGCGAGCGGTGTGTGTTGTGCATGTGTGCGAGTGAATGTCTAGCTCTGGCCGCTCCTCCCGGTGTAGGCCTAAATAAGCATAGCATACATAAGTTTACAAATAAACTTAACCAAAACAAATACTTAAACATAAGCGGAAAGTGGCCAGGGGAGCTGTCCATCAAAAGAAACGGGTAGCCTATATCTCATACGCATTTCTTTACCAACGCCAAGTTCAACCACTTTCACACTCCAAACATTCTGCTTGCATGCATTCAGCTCAGGTCATAGCCTACAAACATCGAATTAAACAGCAACCCGCCCAACCGAGATTCAGATCTTTTTTAGCATCTCAACTCCCACGGTAACATAGGCTACACATTGCATTTACTGGTGTTCTAGTGCTCTGTATTTGCGATGCGCAGCTCTTTTGGCTTCATTGCTGGAGAAATGTAGGCTATAGGCCATGCCTACAATAGCCTAGGCTACATAATGTCAGCGACAAGGCATTGAATTGGGAAGTGGTGAATCGCAGCTGTTCGTCAGTAGCCTATAACAGCTGGGGGGTGCACAGCAAACTGTGGTGCTGAAATCATTTGAAGTTCATCTGTCAGCGAACCGAATGCCAGCGTTGTCCTGAATACAGCTAATGAGGCTTCATTTTGATTGACAGCATTCTGGGTGGTAAAATAACTTGAGGCAATTGTCACTTTTGTGCTTTTTATTTTCGGCAGCTTTTCACTTTTCACCTCGCTCGGTCAAGTGTTAAGACGCACGAGCGGTCTCTCTCCCAAAAAATATCCTGCGCTCATGGGGATCATTATTTTTTTACATGTAAAAAAAAAAGGGGGGGGGGGGTGGATTGCTGCCGACGCACGAGCGGTCTCTCTCCCAAAAAATATCCTGCGCTCCTGGGAATCATTATTCAGCCAATGAACTTGATTTAGGTTCTATTTTAAAGACAATTATGTATGTCTGTACGTTAAGCACCATAGGGAAGCCGCTGTTTATCGGTGTAGGCAATTGTCACAAAAACAAATAGCATCAGTTTTACACTGGCAAATGAAATATTGTCTACACAACGAGCCATCACCCCTTATCATCAGTAAATTACTGAGTGGGTGCGATCATTCTGGCTTGACTTGCGTGTGTCTTTTTCTCGGCTTTTGCAGCTGGTGCAGCCCTATTATTCCATGGTGAGCTGTCCACGCGTGTGGTGCTGAAATCACGTGTCGGAATGCTGGTATGTTGAAAAAAAAAAAAACATACCACCATTCCGACAAAAGAAAAATTGAAATTCGGAATGAGGGGACGTTTCATTTCTGAAGACAATATCAGCATTCCGACAATTGAACGTCAATGTCGGAATGACGGTATGTCGGAATGGCAGCATGTAACCACTTCACATAACTTAGCGAGTCAGCTTTTTGATATGATCTGTATTTTGTCTCTAGGCCTCGGGGACTAAAGAATAAATTCACAATACCGCTTTCTCTCAATAAGCGGCAAGGAAGAATAGCCTAAGTCTCCTGTGCCCATCAGTGACAACGCACTGTAAAACCACCGTCCACAATTCTGCTGGCCATTTTAAATTTTAAAGTTGTACCTACGCGTTCAAAATGATTAAAGAATTTCTCTCATTGAACGGCTGAACAACTATAATTTTACGAGCTACATCAAACTCAATGTAAGCTGAACTTACAGCTCGACTTTGGATCTCCAGTTCCTTTTTAAACTTAGGCCTATGGCGTATTCGTGTTCCAACATATTTTTTTTTCTAAAGCGAAGCTCATGCTCTCGCGGCTCTCTCTCTTGCTCTCCTTGTTCACGAAGTTAAGTTAAGTTTGCTCCCACTCCAGTTCCTCTTCCCTAAGCGACGCTTCCAATCAAGCAAGCTTTTAATGGGAGTGGCCAGGAGTTTAGGAGTTACCTTACCTACTTCGCCAAATACACAGTGGCTATGTAGTGCATCAATGAGCTGCACCCGTTAATCACCCTTCGGGGTGTCGCTACGTATCTTTACCTTATAATGACCGATTAATGAGTTATGCTAAGCTGGCCGTCCCGCGCTTTGACGAACTCGTCAAGATCAAACCTCGTTGCGAGAGGAAACGGCAGAGAAAACTATTGGCAAAACAAACAAAAAACACTTACCCATCAAAACCTGGCTAGACAGAGAAAAGATCCTACCCAGAGGAAAGACAGCGCGCACCACATAGTGCAGTGCGTAGCACCATGACCGTAAAACCTCAAAAACTCGGATCTAACGATTCGGGAGAAAAATAAAATGTGAATGAGCACACGCCTTCACTTTGCCACACCTGCACACACTCACTCAATCACACAAGCAGAGTGCCAAGCAATCAAATGGTTAGTGTCGGCAGCACAATGAGTGGCAATTAACCCTCTGGGCGCCACAGGCGACTTTCGTCGACGAGATGCCGTATTGAATACAACGGCCATTTTTTTCAAATAGGATATCAAATGTAGTTCAACTTCCACTCCATTGGGTGGCAGACATGTAGTACTTCAGTTCTAAACACTTTGGGACGCCTTATATGGTATTTTGTTTAAGAAAACTACAAAACTACAAACCTCGGACATTGCGGAAGTAACTCCTCCCCTGTGAAACAACGCGAAAGATGGAAGCAGCCTTGCAGTGACATTACATGGATAATTCTACTGAATAAACGACCAAATGCACTCAAATGGTAACTTGTCATGATTGTACATATGTATTCATCATATATTTCGCCCCTGAATGAGGTAATATGCAAACAGGAGTGTATTTTCTGCCGCGGTATACTTCCCATGTTACTGTTGCCTGAGGGAGACTATCGACAGCCTATTCGTCGTTCATGGGGAGTGTAACAAGAAAACCCTTCATTCATTCACTTCTAAGTACACAATAGAAGTGTTCGTTTCCGCAGGAGACTTGTATATTGAGGAAGGGAAGGTTTTTCCGATCGAGATGCGAGGTAATTTCATGCTGCTTTGTATAGCCTACTGTCGCTATGCTGGCGACGTTCATTGCAACAGCAGGGGAATGAAGCAACGCGTCGTAATTTGCCTGTTACAGAGTCAATATTCAACATCTGGAGGGTGACATTGGTCAGGATGTTTGTAGAAGAGCTTGTATACTAAGTAGAAAAGTAAATGAAGACAAAAGAAGTGCGCATATTCCTGCCAACAGTGGGGGATGGAGTGAGAGGAGTATGCGCCCGAGACACACGAGGTCTCGTGTGCATTCTACTCGGTGCAAAACGGAAGCATAGTTCACGCTACTCGACACTGTTCCTGCCGACTGCAGGTCTAAATAAATAGCAATGCTATTCTAATGATATAATAATAGTCATAATTATGTCCAATTGCGACCTGACTGAGTCTATTAGCAACAAAAAAGTGTGATACCAGCTGGGGTTTGGTGCATCATCAGAAAGACATGGGCGATATGGTAGCCCCCCCCCCCCCCAACCACACACACACACACACACACTTTCCTTATATCACTTATTTGTATATCAGTAAATGTAACACTTGGTTTGAATAGATATTTGCACAAGTTTTTAGACATGTAGCCCATACCCAGAGTCCTTCAGGGTGTACGCTGACAGGCCTACTGTAGGCTACTGTAGGCCTGCTGTACTTGGTTCAAAGACACACAGATGGACAAAATGCACATAATACCCCTAGTGTGGATAGAATCTGTATGCTGGGCATTGCTGTGAAGGGTTTCCATGCACTAAAAAATAACTTGTCACCTTCATAGACCAGCCCCTACAGGCAAAACGGCAACCGTCCATTCACTTGTGTTTGTCACTACATTGTTGCACTATATTAGTTACAAATTACACTTTTAGTGTACAATTTATTGCTTTCTAGACCAAAATGTATTCACAGAACATAATAGTGAAGGTGTCTGTGGTATTTTTATGAATTAAATTAGACAAATTATTAAAAATATTTAGAAAATATGCAAAAATATGCAATAAGTGAGTTCGCAATTACCGGCGCGAAATGCATTATGGGTAATATTCGCCATTTTGAGAGATAAACAAAACAGCGTTGCCCCGGGATACAATAAAACGTGCATGATATTTTATCTAGCCGGGTTACTCCGAGCATGTAATGTTGACAACAAACAATTCACACAACCATTTAACAACCCCAAATTACTCAACATTTCGCTGGTAGGTCAAGGATGGTCTTGGGGTTGTAAACGAGACATTTTTGAACTTTTTAAGTGAAACCAGAATTAATTAACGAACTTGTTTTGGAGAGATGTCTGGTAAACTAACAGAATGCTAACTATCCGGGTTGCTAGCTAAATCCGACTATGTAATGTTGACAACAAACAAGTCACACAACCATTTAACAACTCCAAATTACTCAAAATTTCGCTGGTAAATCAAGGAGGATCTTGAGGTTGAAAACAAGACATTTTTGAACTTTTTAAGTGAAACCAGAATTTAATAACGAACTTGTTTTGGAGAGATGTCTGGTAACTAACAGAAGACTAACCATCCGGGTTGCTAGCTAAATCCGAGTATGTCATGTTGACAACAAACAAGTCACACAACCATTTAACAACCCCAAATTACTCAAAATTTCGCTGGTAGATCAAGGAGGGTCTTGGGGTTGAAAACAAGACATTTTTGAACTTTTTAAGTGAAACCAGAATTTAATAACGAACTTGTCTTGGAGAGATGTCTGGTAACTAACAGAAGACTAGTTCTAACCATCCGGGTTGCTAGCTAAATCCGAGTATGTCATATTGACAGCAAACAAGTCACACAACCATTTAACAACCCCAAATTACTCAAAATTTCGCTGGTAGATCAAGGAGGGTATTGGGGTTGAAAACAAGACATTTTTTTTTAACTTTGTAAGTGAAACCAGTATTAAATAACAAACTCGTTTTGGAGAGATGTCTGGTAACTAACAGAAGGCTAACCATCCGGGTTGCTAGCTAAATCCGAATATGTAATGTTGACAACAAACAATTCACACAACCATTTAACAACCCCAAATTACTCTACATTTTGCTGATAGATCAAGGAGGGTCTTGGGGTTGAAAACAAGACATTTTTGAACTTTTTAAGTGAAACCATTAACAAACTCGCTTTGAAGAGATGCCAGTTAGCCCACACATAGCTATGTCTTCAGTACAGCTTTACATGTCCTTCTTAAATTGAATGTTTCATTAATTTATTCTACCAGTTCATGATACAGCTTCATTAATCACCTGTGGCCACTGTCTGTCATCGTCTATCCATGAAACTTTATTCAAAACTTAATTCAGGCTGTCATTTTGATGGTCTCAGTCACCAGAATTTATAAGCGCAGCAACGATAGATGGCATAACGGAGAACGGCACACTTCAGCAATGGCGACAGTGCACAAGCGGCACCCATGAATCGCAATGCAATCATTCTAAAATCTACAGAAAGCACCACTTTTACCCCACTACGAAATCCACAAAGTATGACATTTATTTCCCTCGTTTACTGGTGTGCAGCTCAGTGTCCTACCGCTTTGGGATGGCAGGATCTGGTATCCACGCATTTGTTTATCTACCGTTTTGCGTTGCTAGGTCAATTTCGCGCAGGCGCACTAGTAATTGCGAACTCACTTATAACTGATTATACATTCAAAATGGCCGACGCCATATGACGTCATAATATGCAAATTAGATGGGGTAATTTACTCCCAAAATAAACTTTGGGTCATCCTCAATATTTGTCTCAAAAATTGTCAGGCTCTATCTATTACCCATGTCAAGCCACAGCCTTTTGAATATAACATGTCAAAATCATCAGTTTTGGGCAAAAACCTGTGGCGCCCACAGGGTTAAGAAACACTGGTGGCAAAACACAGCCACGTAACAGACTCATAGGTAATTATTTATAGAACATGCAGTAGGCTTAGGACACACAGACACACGCACGCACGCACACACTCACACACACACACACACACAGTATTACTGTCGCTACAACATGAACGTGTTCATTCAACACACAGGCCTAGGACACACACGCACGCACACACACACAAACACACACTCACACACACACACACACACACATATATGCACACGTACGCACTCAGATATGATATTTAGCTAAACAATACACTCACCTCCAAAAGAGTTGTCGCCTAGCCATCTGTTTGGAATAACAGCTAATAACCTGACTTTCAATTAATCACTTGGCTTCAGAAGTCACTCATATGAAAGCTACAACCCTCCCGAATGAAAATGTATGTACAAAAATAAATTTCATGCACCAAAGAATGATTGACCCTTTATTGAACACAGACAGGGCAGATTTTCACAAGACAAAAGTTTTGTCGCCTATCGAACATAATGTGAAAATGAGCAGATAAGTCACTTCAAAACACTTCAAATACGCAGATTGGGTGTCATCCTTAATCACTGAATTACTCTCACCTCTCCAGAAAATCGACTTTGGCCTTAGGTGTATGTTTAGGGTCATTGTAATCATGGAAAGCAACACAATGAAAATCAATGGAGTTCAATGAGAGATGGTGACATATTCGCTATTCGTAGAGCAATACATGTTTAACTTCATGATTTAATCAAACATAAAAGCCCTCAAACACCTGCAGCATGCATGCAGCTCCTCATAAGAGCTGTATCTGTACCATGTTTCACTTTATGCACCATTTCTCTTTTTTCATATTCTTCATCTCCAACACCATATAGTTTTGATGCTATCAGTTCTAAATTGGTTGATCTTGGGATATTGACTTCGGAGTATGAGTCCCATTAGCCTTCATTTTTGTCAGAATTAGGCCTGACATACTCTTGGCTGGCTTTTTTGAGACAGGACAGTGGGAAGTGTTAAAGGTGAAGAATTTGGAAAAAATACATGGCGCCTAAAGTCAAACATGGGAGGGATACAGCTCTTATGTGGAGCTGCATGCATGCTGCTGGTGTGTGAGGGCTTTTATCATTGATTACATCATGAAGTTAAAAAAAATATTGCTCTACGAATAGCAAATATGTCACCATCTCTCATTGAACTCCATTGATTTTCATTGTGTTGCTTTCCATGATTACAATGACCCTAAACATACACCTAAGGCCAATGTTGATTTTCTGGAGAGGTGTGAGTGAATCAGTGATTAAGTATGACACACGATCTGCATATTTGAAGTGTTTTGAAGTGACTTATCTGCTCATTTTCACATTATGTTCGATAGGCGACAACACTTTTGTCTTGTCAAAATCTGCCCTGTCTGTGTTCATTAAAGGGTCAATCTTTCTTTGGTGCATGAAATTTATTTTTGTACATACATTTTCATTCGAGAGGGTTGTAGCTTTCATACGAGTGACTTCTGAAGCCAAGTGATTAATTGAAAGTCAGGTTATTAGCTGTTATTCCAAACAGACGGCCAGGCGACAACTCTTTTGGAGGCGAGTGTGTAGAATATTTAGCATTGCACACACACACTCATCACAACACATACACACACACACACACACACACAGTATTACTGTCGCTACAACATGAACGTGTTCATTCAACACACAGGCCTAGGACACACACACACACACACACACACACACACACACACACACACACACACACACACACACATACATACACATACACACACACAGTATTATGGTGGGTACACCATAGGTAGGCCTATATACTTAAAGAAAACATAGTAGGCCCAGAGCCCTTCGCATGATTTTAGGGTTGTGGATGTGACGGTCTTGAAGGGGGTTTGCCAAGTAGGGTAAGTGTTTATTTATTTATTTATTTATTTATATTATTTTTTACTTGGGCTTGTTTTAGTTATTGTGCTTTGTGTAACCAAGATACAGTAGTCAAAGTCAAAGTCAGAGTTGTTTGCTTGCCTTGCACAAAAGACAGTAGTAGTCCAGGTCAATTCTGGGGTGTGTTTCTCAAAAGTATAGTTGCTAAACAGTTAGCAACTTTCCAATGGGAAATTGCATTGCAAACCACAAGGTAACTAACATCAGCAACTATGGTTTTGAGAAAGGCACCCCTGCACTGCTTATGAGATAAGACAGAGGGCGCTCACGTACTTACCATCCTGAGGAAGGACAGAGAATGCCACACCAGGCAAGGCAAGTCTAGAACATCGTGTGTAGAAAGTGTGGTGATCACGTAACATTACAGGATTTGTAATGGCTTTATCTGGGATACATTATTACATTACATGTGGGTGTTGCTCAAGGGCACCTAAGCCATGGATGGAGATGTAGGGAGAAGTAAGGGTGGGATTCGAACCTACAGCCCTCTAATCTTAAGAACACCTTCATGAGGGGGTATAGAACTACCGACTGACAACAAAGTCAGAACCAGAGCTACTGGTCAGGACATGGGCTTCGGCAATAGGTCATCACCAAACAACATAGATTCGAAGTCCCAGGCATAAAGGGAATGACTCCCCATAGAGATACAGACGAAAATCTGTTGACAATATGACAAAATGTGGTGTGCTTGAAATTGCTCTGCCATATCATTTAATGCAGAAGACTGGTAATCTAATAGCCTATGCTCCATCATTGTGTTTTTTTGAAGGCCCCCAAAGTTTATTTTCTCTGTAAACCTTGTCTACATTTAGACTGAACCTGATTGTGTATTTTTTTTTTAGGTGTTCTGAATTTTAAAAAGTTTACCAAAATATAAAAATGTCATTCAAACTGCATTTTCCTGGTTTACTTTTTACTTGTATTTTTCATTACAGTACTTGATCACATTTATTTTTACAGTAGGCCTACTTGTCATACTTAAGTACAAAATGTTTCAGATATTTTAAGACTTTTACTCAAGTAACATTTCAGTCAGTGATTTTTACGTTTACCAAAGTCACATTTTGGAGGGGTACCGATACTTTTACTTGAGTATGAGATTTACAACACTGTAAATGCTTGATAATGTAAAGCATGTGACAGTAATGCCCTGATATGATATATACCCTCTATGTCAGCTTGAAGTTCCTCATACCTCCTGCTCACCCTCAAGCACCTGCTCGCCAAAATGTCATTGCATGCCTTCATGTGTGCCGTAGTAGTATGTATGTAGGCCTATATTAAGCAACTAATACAACAGTACATGCATAATATGCACGTCATATATAGCCCTACCTTTTGATAACCCGTTAAGACATGACATTATAAATTTGTTGTTAGCAGAAAGTCGTATTGCATTACTAAAGGCCCTGTGTTATGTGATAGCATTGTACTACTATGGCAGTTAACTTTTCAATGTCTATTACAGTGTGGCACTGAAGGTACGGCGTGTATAGTGCAGAGTTTTTAATGTAACTAAGTATAGTATTCAGGAGAGGAGAATACAGAAATGTTGAGTCAGTCTTCTGCTGAGTTCCGCTGTGTTCTGGTGATTTCAGGTGTGTTCCGGATCGCTTCCAGCACTCAATACACACACAGTATGAATAGAAGATGAGAATGTAGAGGCCCTCTGTTCTGGAATGCTTCCAGGAAAGGCAGTGTTTAGAGGATGAGAATGTAGAAGGCCTTTCCAAGGCGTTTCCAAAACTCCATACACGCACAGCTTTGCATTTTGCTGTAATTACTGTGGTTCAAATGTTACAAATGACCTGCGTCATCACTAATTACTATTTATTAATGAAACGCACAGTTGGCCTAGGGCACACAAACACACAGACACAGACACAGACACACACACACACACAGACACGCACACACACACAAACACACACACGCACACACACACACACACACACACACACACACACACACACACACACACACGAAAAGACAGCTAGTGAATGCCCGCGTCTGCAAAGACGTCAGACTGGCAAGGGCGGATTACTGCAAGATGGCCTAGGGTCCTCAGCAGCAAAAAACACGCACACACACATACATATGCGTACACACACAATCACACACACACACACACAATTCTGCGCTGCAACAATGTCACCCAACCATGTCACCCTATAGGCTACAGGCTGCCACTTGCTGTACTTGTTCTGCTGTGTTTAACCAACATACCAACCATGTTACAACAACGTGTCGCTACCTCATGTATGCCATAGGTATTAAACCAACATGTTACAACAACCTATCGCTGTTCCATGTATGTCATAGATGTGTATTTATAGAACAAACAGGACACGCACACACACACACACACACACACACACACACACATACGCACACACGCACACACACACACACGCACACACACACACACACACACACACACACACACACACACACACACACACACACACACACACACACACACACAGGGTTTTACAGTGGGTACTCCATGTATGCCATAGGTATTTAACCAACATGTTACAACAACCTATCGCTGCTCCATGTATGTCGTAGATGTGTATTTATAGAAAAAACAGGACACACACACACACACACAAGCACACACACACACACACACACACACACACACACACACACACACACAATGGGAAATTTCATAGCAAACAACAAAGTAGCTAACGCTACTGGTTTTGAGAAATGCACCCCTGCACCGCTCATGAGAAAAGACAGGGTGCTCACGTCTGCATAAAGTCGTGAAGAAGGACAGACAATTGACCCCTTTGCTGTTTGTAAACAGATATGATGTAATTTGGCTGCGTGCGCATCCTTGGAACAGAATTGACCATGCACCTTTGTACAGAAACTCAACTTTTTTTTCCGAAATAAGATAACAGATGGTCGCTAACTTCAGATATGCAGTGGGCACCACAGACACATGCATTCCAGATGATGTCCATAGTCCAGTCAGTAGTTTAATGTCTTGTAGCAATAAACATCTTCTATGCTCCTCTTCCCTCTCAAAATAGCGTAACAAGTGTACTTTTCAGAACATGTGCACGCTTCAGGACGGCAGGGGAGAAATAGGGACGAGGTGGTGCCAAAGCACCTGCCCCTTTGCCCTACTTGAAAAAAAAAATGCTTTTTGCAAGTTCCTTTTTGTCACAGTGTACTGTGGTCCATGTTGACATAATTATCTACAAATGCTTGACAATGTAAAGCATGTGACAGTAATGCCCTGATATGATATATACCCTCTATGGCAGCTTGAAGTTCCTCATACCTCCTGCTCACCCTCAAGCACCTGCCCGCCAAAATGTATGTTGCATGCCTTCATCTAAAGTGTGTCATAATAGAACACCTACGTATGTATGCAAATCAACTAATACAACAGTACATGCACACTATGCACGTGATATATAGTCCTGCCTTTTGATAACCCGTTAAGACATGGCGTTATAAAGTTGTTGCTACTAGAATTCAATGAGCAAGTCGTAGTGCATTACTAAAGCCCCTGTTTTATTTCATAGTATTGTAGTACTATGGTAGTTAACTTTTCAATGACTATTGCAGCGTGCCACTGGATTTTAACCCTTTAGCTCCCAAAAATGTTATAAAATGTGGCAGAATTCTCTAGCCTGGCTCTGACGCAGACCCTTCGTGTTTCATGCATCTTCGTTAAACTTTGTGAGCTCACACGAGGGTCTGGAAATCTTAGACGAGCCCGAACAGAATCAGATATTTCACAATCTGTCCAATCAGAATCGCGGGGCGGGATCGTTGGGCGGGGTATATACAAGTCAGTGGTTGAAGTAGTACGTGATTTAAAAAAAGCCATGTGAATTCTCCAATCAGGTTCGAGGTGTTTTGAACACACCTACAGCTCCAGGCCTTTTTATTAGAATAGCATGAAAAAGTTGATTTATTTCCATAATTTCATCAATAATGTTAAACTGTCATGGATTGTAGATTCATGGCCCAGTTTCTTAACTATCATTTATTTTTTTATTTTTATATACGTTGGCCTTCC
>NC_085857.1:58140566-58143066 GCF_034702125.1 Engraulis encrasicolus
CATACTAGTATACTTCTTCATAGTATTCTTCATTTGTGATGGCATTTCTGGTTTTTAGTGATTTCTTTCCATTTTTCTCTGCTTTGATGGATATCTTCATTCACTCGCTTCTTTGGGAGATGAAAAGCCTACTTGCTTAAGGTCAAGGGATTGATTTGGCCAGTTAAACCTTTTACTTTACCCCACTGATTAAGTCCTATATTTTGTTGCCAGTGTGTTTCGTCCCATTCCGCTATGGCATGATTAAAATCTTTCCAATTAGTTTGGTTGCGTTTGTCCATAAATTGGCAGGCAAAATGTGTTCATGAATAGGAATTAATTCGGTTGCAGCCATGGTCAGTTAAGGATCCGATTGATTTTCTTTATTTTTTCAGGTTCAAAATGAAACGCTTTCCCCCCACCAACAGCACTCTGGTCCTTGTGTCGTTTTGGCATCTTTGACAAGAACAGTCTTTCTACAGTCTACAGTCTACAGTCTTTTTAGGTCTAAACCCAGGTCAAAAAATTTGACCTGTATTGCTGTCTAACTTTTGATCAATCATCCTTATATTCAACGGCTGGTCAACAAAAAACATCTACCAGTCACATGTTCCAATATTTTTGCTCACTGAAAAAAATGCTGTGGTGCTATGCAAATGGTTATCAATCCAAAATTATCCAACATATCCAGATTTCAATACCAGTAAATGAAAGCTGACACTCTGAACTTTTTTTGTCACACACATTGTTGCGTCATATACCCAATTATTGTCGGTAGACAACAAAAACAAGAAAATGTGGTTTGCTGTTACAGAACATTAGGAGGGGACTGTATATGTATTGTACACACAGACACACACGCACAACACACAACATGCACACACAAAGGCCTAGAAAGCAGAGTGATTATCTTTGTTACATAAGAAGGCTCGTCTTAAACCTGGCACAAAGACAGAAAGACAGTACAATACTCTACGTGGATCATCTGAAGACACTTTTACTGTAGCAACCATAGAGACAGAAAATACCCTACGTGGATCATCTAAAGACACTTTAATTGTTACAGCTATTAAGGTAGACAATACCATATACATCCCCTGCCTCTGTCAGGGTGTGTGTGTGTGTGTGTATTCTTGTAAATGGTTTGTTTGTGCGTAATGTCAGATAGGTTGCTCCATTACAATGGAAAGGGCACATTCCTCTTGTGTGTGTGTGTGTGTGTGTGTGTGTGTGTGTGTGTGTGTGTGTGTGTGTGTGTGTGTGTGTGTGTGTGTGTGTGTGTGTGTGTGTACGTGCGTGCGTGCGTGCGTGCGTGCGTGCGTGCGTGCGTGCGTGCGTGTGTGCGTGCGTGCGTGCGTGCGTGTGTGTGTGTGTGTGTGAGAGAGAGAGAGAGAGAGAGAGAGAGATGGTAGACAATAAAATACAAACACATACAAAACGTATAATAAGGACCCAATTCTGCACACACACACACACACACACACACACGCTCTCTCACTCACACACACACACACACACACACACGCTCACACACACACACACACACACACACACACACACACACACACACACACACACACACACACACACACACACACACACACACACACACACACACACACACACACACACAAACACACACACGCACACACATGCACAAACGTACATACATACACACACACACATAAACACACACACTCACACACACACACACACACACACACACAACACACACACACACACACACACACACACACACACACACACACACACACACACACACACACACACACACACACACACACACACAGACACCAGCAATCATATGCGGTTTCATGCCTGGATTGGTGTGGACATTTTTGCGTTTCCTGAGAAACCGAACACCCTCATTATGCCTTATTATAAGCCATTGCACGTGTGCATGTCTGTGTGTATGTTCGCTTGTGTGTGTGTGTGTGTGTGTGTGTGTGTGTGTGTGTGTGTGTGTGTGTGTGTGTGTGTGTGTGTGTGTGTGTGTGTGTGTGTGTGTGTGTGTGTGCGTGTGTGCGTGTGTGCAGGTTTGTGCGTGTGTGTGTGCTTGTGTGTGTGTGTATGTGTGTGTGTGTGTGTGTGTGTGCAGGTTTGTGTGCTTGTGTGTGTGTGTGTGTGTGTGTGTGTGTGTGTGTGTGTGTGTGTGTGTGTGTGTGTGTGTGTGTGTGTGTGTGTGTGTGTGTGTGTGTGTGTGTGTGGAGGGGAATTCCATATAATGAGGAAGGAGAAAATGAAAGGAAAGTAAATCACAAACCAGGAATGTGACTTGAATAGGACTCAAAAACTGTTTTTGCTTCTTTTATTCCTTGTTATTACACATTTTCTTAAACGAATATGACACATCTAACGAATGACACAAAATGTGTTATCCCTGAGCACACACAGTGAAATGTGTTGTCCCTGAGCACACACATTGAAATTTGTTGTACCTGGGCAAACACAGCTTGTGTCATATGGAACTTCCGCCTGCCTTACTAAGCTCAAGAGGCCA
>NC_085857.1:58148066-58193066 GCF_034702125.1 Engraulis encrasicolus
TGTGTGCGTGTGCGTGTGTGTGTGTGCGTGTGTGTGTGTGTGTGTGTGTGTGTGTGTGTGTGTGTGTGTGTGTGTGTGTGTGTGTGTGTGTGTGTGCGTGTGTGTGTGTGCGTGTGCGTGTGCGTGTGTGTCTGTGCGTGTGTGTGCGTGTGCATGTGCGTGTGCGTGCGTGTGTGATGTGTGCGTGTGCGCGCGTGTGTGCGTGACTTCATAAAAGGGCACTGATGCCCTGCACAGTTCAACTCCCATTGCTCACTCGTGAACTTAGACCTGACACCTGATGGTTAAGTGATTGCCAGTGCCAATGATTTGAAACATCTCAAACACACTAACATATTCTCCATAATCACAAGATGTGGCTCTACCATCATCAATACAAGATCTTGGTGAAAAATGAATGCAACACTGGATGAAAGCAAATCTTGTGACAGGAAGGAATCCGAATATATACCCCTCATACATTACATTTCCATGTTGATGTATCGCTTACGTACTGTAATCTACGTTTGAATAACTACCTCTTCATTTGCAAGATACAATAAAGCTTTATTTGCATGTAGGCCTCTTGTAGGCCTCTAGCAGGTATAGGCCTACAGTGGCGTGCACAGACCTTTTGGGGGGCAAATATTCAGGTGGATTCCCCATATACCGGTAGATTCCAGCCGAGGCCCATCTGACATAGAAAATGACGACACTGTCACAGTTGATTCACCACCCCAGGGGTCAACGGCCCCCACGATGAAAACCACTGAGCAAGGATATTCAGTGTAACGGAGGCCAACTAGCAGAGTGTGGCGTGGAATGTCAGTAAACCTCCCTCCCAAAGCCTCATACAGTATCGGTAGCGCTGAGCTATCAGGCTGGTCCTTTTGCTCAGCGGTATCGTGCTTTGTCTCCCATGCCCGAGCTGATTTGCTGACCAGTAGGTGACGGGTTCAAGCCCCAAGTGGCGGACTGCACAGGATCACCTCAGTCGCATTAGCACACATTACTCAGGCTCTCACATTACTCAGGCTCTCTTTGCTCATTCATGCGCACTCACCTGACAAAGTGCCAATTTCAGCACCTTTTGTAAATCCCAGATACTATCAATGGCACATGTTCTTTGCTTCCAGAATAGCAATGACAAAGTAGTAGTTATGTCTTACCAAAGACTCTGTAGCACTGCAGTAGTAAAGGCTTTTCAGGACACAGGGCTCAGGCTCTCTTGGCATGGTTACCTGACAGGTGCCAATTTGAGCATCTTTTGTACAGATTATCAGCTGAATGCCTTGTTGACAACGCCATCCGATCTGCAGCTGGCTCGTGACATCGCTGTTCATTTTTTCGCCCTTATGTTTTAACTGTCTGTCAGGTGGCTATGGGGACTTTCTTGTTGGATCTTATTTTAGACCTGTTATCCGTCTGCACTGACCATTTAAGTTACGTTAAAACATTATTTTTCATTGTATTTTGCCACAGATATACTAAGATGACACTCCTTTTGAATTAGCGGGGGTTTTTTTAGAACAAAAAGCCTGTCTGATATTTGGGTGGACATGATGGTACTCAATCAACACACACACACACACACACACACACACACACACACACACACACACACACACACACACACACACACACACACACACACACACACACACACACACACACACACACACACACACACACACACACACACACACACACACACACACACACACACACACACACACAAGACAAGTGTGTGGTTGGATGCCGTGCAGTGAAAGGGCAGGGAGGGACCCCTGGACTAGAATAGACTTAGATACAGGCAGTAAGGTAGGCCTAATACTTCTGACGTGTGTGTGTGTGTGTGTGTGTGTGTGTGTGTGTGTGTGTGTGTGTGTGTGTGTGTGTGTGTGTGTGTGTGTGTGTGTGTGTGTGTGTGTGTGTGTGTGTGTGTGTGTGTGTGTGTGTGTGTGTGTGTGTGTGTGTGTGTGTGTGTTTCTATTTACAGGTATGTCTTTCATACCGTGCCAACTGTGCCCATCCCTAAGGGCAGAAGACATTGTTACCTTTGTAAGATATGAGATTTTTGGATGACGCAGATTACACTGTTGATGCTATCTCAAGGAGAGCTTGGGCCTTTTTGTGCTAGCTCTCCCCCACTGAAGATGTGGCATCCCCCGTGGTGCCACTGGCCCTAGCAAGACAAAAGGACACTTTAGGTGTGGGGGGTTGCAGCATAAGCTTACCTCAAAGATTCCTCTAGTCTCATCAAACCTCTGAAGGGACTCCAACCTCTGTCTTTCTCTCCCTCTCTCCCTCTTTCTTTCTCTCTCTCTGTCTATCTACCTTGGGTAAACTGTATTTGATTTCACTGTTATCCTAATCTACAGTAGCCTCGAGTTAAATGTAATGTTGCCTTGCAGTGGATAATTAAATTGTCATGTAACTTTCATTCATTTGTATCTCCTCATCTGTATCATGCCATTTGCCTTTCCTGTGTCTTAAAGGGACACTGTGTGAGATTTTTAGTTGTTTACTTCCAGAATTCATGCTCCCCATTCACTAATGTTACCTTTTTCATGAATACTTACCACCACCATCAAATTCTATGTATTCATACATGAAAAGGGGGATCTTCTCCATGGTCCGCCATTTTGAATTTCTAAAAACAGCCATTTTTAGCTGCAAAAATGACTCTACTTGGACCATACTAGAAAATATTTGTTTATTACTCAGTAAACTTTCATGTAAAGATCAAATTTGGCAATAGGCAGCCCAGTTTCAATGAGCAGCATAGTTGCAGTACCTTTTTTGACCATTTCCTGCACAGTGTCCCTTTAAGTTACGTAACACTGCTTCTGTTTCAAAAGCCCACTCCTGGTTGTTGATGGCTAGGAATATAGTGGAGGGAAAAGTTATACTTTTACACCTTGTAGGTGTCAGTGTAAGTGTAGGTGTGTGTTTCCAAATGTTTGTGTGTGTGTGTTTGTGTGTGTGTGTGTGTGTGTGTGTGTGTGTGTGTGTGTGTGTGTGTGTGTGTGTGTGTGTGTGTGTGTGTGTGTGTGTGTGTGTGTGTGTGTGTGTGTGTGTGTGTGTGTGTGTGTGTGTGTGTGTGTTTGTGTGAATGTGTGTGTGTGTGTGTGTGTCTGTGCGCGTGTGTGTTCGTGCACGCGTGCATGCGCGTGTGCGTGTGTGTATGTGTGTGTGTTTTGTGTGCATGTACGCCTGCATGGGTGTTTGTTTGTGCTTATGTGTGTTTAGGTGTTTCCATATGTGTGTGTGTGTGTGTGTGTAAGTGTAAGTGTGTGTTTACAGATGTGTGTGTGTGTGCGTTTGTGCACGCGTGTGTCTTTTATGTGTGTGTGTGTGTGTGTGTGTGCGTGCGCACGTGTGTGTGTGCGCATGTGTGTGTGTGTGCGTGCGCGTGTGTGTGCGTACGTGTGTGTATGTGCGCGCGCGCGTGTGTGTGAGCGTGCGCGTGTGTGTGTGTGCGCGCGCGCGCGTGTGTGTGCTCGCGTGTGCGTGCGTGCGCGTGTGTGTGTGTTTGCCTGTGTGGGTGTGTGAACTTGAGTGCCATTTGCGATGTCTGACATGAGCAATGTCAATTTTTAGCAATGTCATGACGTTGGCACATTCAAAGTCAATGAAGAGTGTTAGCAGTGACGTAGACACATTGAACGTCAGTGGCGCATAACTAGACTAACCGGTGTGTGTGTGTGTGTGTGTGTGTGTGTGTGTGTGAGAGAGTTTACTGTGTTTCTATTCTTGGCTGTTGGCAGGATCATCATCAATATTTTGAGTGTTTTTGTTCAGTGACATATGGACAGAAAAAAATGAGAAAAATGTTAAACCCAAAGCCAAACAGATATGTCAAACGCGCTTTGGACCATGTTGACATCACATTCTAAAAGTCAGTGTGATAGAAATAGAAAAAACCTGTCAGAAATGTAAAATGTATTTTGCTCCATGTTGACACCACAGTCTAGAAGTCAGATGTGTTTGTGTCGTCAACAGCAGTAACAAACCAAGGAAACAAAATCACATACTGTGCACGTCAAATCTCCCAGTTTATTTTGTTTCAGACATATCAAAGTTTTTATCTTTTACCTGACATGTTTCGACGGTGAAACTTCTTCGACGGACTTCATCAGAGGGTCACCGTCAAAACATGTCAGGTAAAAGACAATACATCTCTGAAACAAAAGAAACTCAAATGATTTGATAAGACATAACAAACTTCATATATCTATGCTGTGCATGTGCATATAGACAACATGTGAGTATCAACATGGACTGGACATGAAGACCAGGGGTGGCAGACAGGGCTGGGTTATCCACAAGGGCCAGTGGCCCAGGGCCCAGGGGCACCAACCCTTTACAGCCAGTTAGGGGGTCACCACATGACACAAACTTGACGAATATTGTTCATAAAGGGGGCACCTATGAGGTGTAGTGCCCGGGGGAACACAGATCGTGTTCAGAGATAGAGATGGAGGAGGAAGTAATGAGGGATAGATATAGAAACGCGATAACGCAAAAAAAGGTCAACGTCAAAGTCAGACAGTGATGGAAACAGAGAGAAAAAACAATGTGAGAAATGCTTAAGTCAAACAGAGATGAACGTAAACATTTGAAGCAACGTGTTACACTGCTAATGTTGTCAAAAACACTCAACAAACAAAGGAAGCTCTATGTACACAAACAGACTGTGAATGTGAGCTTAGACATGTCCAGGAGAAGAGGAAGGGTAGAGGTGAAGATCAGTAACAGATAGCTAGATAAAGGACTGATGAAGTGAGAGAGAGAGAGAGAGAGAGAGAGAGAGAGAGAGAGAGAGAGAGAGAGAGAGAGAGAGAGAGAGAGAGAGAGAGAGAGAGAGAGAGAGAGAGAGAGAGAGAGAGATGAAAAGGCAAACAACTCAATGTTTGACATAGACATGACCAAGACAAGAGGAAGAACAGAGGTCAAGTTCAGAGACAGATGGATAGATAAAGGACTGATGTAGAGATAGATAGATAGATGGGTAGATGACGTGACGTGAACATTTTGCTGTCACAGGCTCTTAAAATTAAGTAAATTCATGCTTTCGAAATTGTCAATGTTTTAAATGATCAAACTAGTGTCCATGTTGTGAAAACGTAATGTGTAATAAAACCAGAGTTTAAATAAGTATACTTAATTTTGAGTCAAATGCCACATTTGTCCTATGGTGTGACTGTCACAAGCCTGGTTCTAAATGTTATAACATTTATAAATAAATAATCAAAGCTCAGTCATTTCTCTAAACAATCCTGGCATGTTTTTCAAGGTGTCTATTTTGGAAAGTGGCAATGTTTAATTTTTTTCCAATTTTTCTGAGACCATATGGACTTATGAAACTTTGTCACAGAAAACAATATCCTGTGGTGTGACATCACATTTTTGGGTAATTCTGTGGATAATTATCTATTGTTGAAGCTCCAGCTGTTCTTAAATTGTGACTTCAGACCCTTAAGAAGCCAATAGCAAGGGTGGATTTTAGTTTTTTCTCTCAGAGTTCTTCAATCAATCAATTACGTTTTGCTATGTATTAGATGTATTAGTTTTGTAGTCCTTTGGTGTGACAGCCATAAAATACATTTTGACAATACTGTATATTTTTATATTTTTTTCTTATGTTTATGTATGCAAATGCATCTTACTAAAGGTGAAATTGTATTTCATTTGGCAACGACATGGCTTTAAATTAACTCAAAAGCTCAAAAGTCCTATGGTGTGATGGTAAAAGTCCTATGGTGTGACACTTTGGAGTATCACATCAAAGGACAAACCGGTCACACCAAAGTACTAGATATCTGTGAAATAGCTTTTAAAACAACTGGTAGTACATTTTTTGTTTGTTTTGTTGTTTGACTAGATAGCCTACATATTGTGTATTCAAATTACTTATTCCTTTATTGGCCATTAGAATTTATACTTTGATGCATTGTTGATGAATATTTGCTGTTGATTTTAGATACTGTCAAAGGATATAAAATGTCATTAATGGTGCTTTGAAACCATAGAATATAACGGTAACAGTGAAGGAAAGATGAGTGAGAGAGTATAGAGAAGTATAGATGAATAAAGTATGCTGCGGAGAGCTCAATATATAGCATAAATGTGCTTCCCAGCTTCAGATACCAAACAGGCACTGGCCACTACACACTACAGGTTCAATGGTGTGATGGTGGGTGAGGTGTGATGGTCATGCCAAGGTCACACTTCAGTATGAGTCTTATGAGCTCTGCAGGTTACATTTAATGACCTCATGGTTGTCATTAAGTGTTAAGATAGGCTGATAAGCTATGACTCAAAGACTTATAAGTGCAAAGTGTAGGTCCATATTGACTACAACATTACATTATGATCAAAAGACAAAATAATCATGTTGATACATTTGTTTCTGGCTCAGTTTTGCATTTCTGTCCTTTAGCGTGACATGAATGTCCTACGGTGTGACATTTTTTAAATGCTCAAATATTTGTTTGAACTTAACAATATTTTTGATAAACACTGAATATTGCATTAGGGAAGAACAAATTATCATCCCTGAAAAGTTAGTATAAATTCGGACAATTTTGAAAATTTAAAAAGAAAGATATCCCTGTATTTCCTCGAAGGTTTCTAATAAGCTCACCTCTAATGGGAAAAAAAATACTTAAATGGTAATTTCTCATTTAATTAACACTTTAAAAAATTGCAATAAATATGAAGAGTGTAACAATGTTCATAAAACTCCATCAAGCCATTTCTACATTACTTAATATATATATTTCTTAACGTCACACCAAAGGACATATTTTCAGCAAATTGCTTTATCAACGTAAATAAATAATCAATTAATAGACCTACATTGTGACCACTTGGATTTTTTGAAAGATCAATTGCTGCACTATGTAGACATATACTTTTTTCCCTCATAAACAATGTTTTGTGAAAAAAATGTTTTTTGCAGCCTATCTGTCATCTACCCAGATAGATAGATAGATAGATAGATAGATAGATAGATAGATAGATAGATAGATAGATAGATAGATAGATAGATAGAGAGATAGAGAGATAGAGAGATAGAGAGATAGAAATAAGAAGAGAGGGCGATAGAAAGATAAAAAGGCAAATAAAAGATCACTGTAAAAGCCAGACACTGATGAAAGCAAAAATAAAAAATCTTATTTTTTTAGGATGGAAATGTATGCATCAATTAAAAAAAAGAAAAAATTGCATTCATTTCATTGTTTCATTCAATTCATCGTTTCATTGTTTCATGTGTTTCGTTGTTTCATTGTTTCCTTTCCTTGTTCATTACCTACAGAGTCACACAGTGACTGCGTTCTTGTTTGGTACGGCACTGTAATAACCTTATTGTCACCAAAGTGGTATTGACCAAGTCTTATTCGGCAACTGAAGCCTCTGCATTGTCATAGGAACAGTGTTATTCTGTACAGCAGTTGAGTCTTTTCAGCAAAGACTGAATAGGCCCGTTGACAGGCCCCTCGGGCATTATGTGATCAGACCTGTGTGTGTGTTCTTTTACTTTACTTAGGCCTACATTACAGTAAAGGGAGGGTGATTTGATGATTTGATCAAGTATAGTGTTCTGCCTGGGTTGGTGTGTGTGTGCTCGTGTACTGTATGTATGCGCGTCTCCTTGTGTGTGTGTGTGTGTGCGTGCGCATGTACTTGTGTGTGTGTGTGTGTGTGTGTGTGTGTGTGTGTGTGTGTGTGTGTGTGTGTGTGTGTGTGTGTGTGTGTGTGTGTGTGTGTGTGTGTGTGCGTGCGCGTGTGTGCGTGTTTATGTGCATGTGTGCATGTGTATGTGTATAGTGTATATGTAGGCCTACTGTGTGTGTGTGTGTGTGTGTGTGTGTGTGTGTGTGTGTGTGTGTGTGTGTGTGTGTGTGTGTGTGTGTGTGTGTGTGTGTGTGTGTGTGTGTGTGTGTGTGTGTTTGTGTGTTTGTGTGTGTGTGTGTGTGTTTGTGTGTGTGTGTGCGTGCGTGCGTGTGTGCATGTGCATGTGTGTGTGTACCCTATCATTATTTTGTAATTGACCAAGTACTTACCGTAGATACATGCCTGGCTTAGTGTGAACATTTTTGTGTGTGTGTGTGTGTGTGCGCGTGTGTGTGTGTGTGTGTGTGTGTGTGTGTGTGCATGTGTATGTGTATAGTGATGTAGGCCTACTGTGTGTGTGTGTGTGTGTGTGTGTGTGTGTGTGTGTGTGTGTGTGTGTGTGTGTGTGTGTGTGTGTGTGTGTGTGTGTGTGTGTGTGTGTGTGTGTGTGTGTGTGTGTTTGTGTCTGTGTTTGTGTGTGTGTTTGTGTTTGTGTGTGCGTGCGTGCGTGTGTGCATGTGCATGTGTGTGTGTACCCTATCATTATTTTGTAATTGACCAAGTACTTACCGTAGATACATGCCTGGCTTAGTGTGAACATTTTTGTGTTTCCTAAAGAAGCCTAACCCCTGTCTTACGTCACTATGCCATTGCGTGTGTGTGTGTGTGTGTGTGTGTGTGTGTGTGTGTGTGTGTGTGTGTGTGTGTGTGTGTGTGTGTGTGTGTGTGTGTGTGTGTGTGTGTGTGTGTGTGTGTGTGTGTGTGTGTGTGTGTGTGTATGAAATTGACCAAGTACTTAGTTTCATGCCTGGCTGGCTTGGTGTGAAAATGTTTGTGTTTCCTGAGAAAGCCTAACCCTTAACCCTTATCCTACGTCACTATGCCATTGTGTGTGTTATGGCAGTCTTTTTTTTCCCCATATCAAGATTTTGTGGACTTTTGGTTTCAGACATCATCAGACAGATTGGCCTTGGCAAACACCCAGTTTCTGTTTACTGAACACTGACTATTACTGTACAGGGCTTGACACTGGCACCTGCCAACCGGCCAAATGCTGGTAAAACTTGGCTGTGGCTAGTAATACTTTCAGTGTCACTAGCCAATTTGTCTGGCAGCTTATTCCTTGGTATGATATCATAGTAGCCTATATTCTGTTATATTTCAGTCCAAGAAAAAGCTCAATAACACAGTTTCTACTGTATTTGCTTGATATACTTCCATGTAGAAAGCAATGCACTCATCTTGCTTTAGCACTTAATCTTTTGAGGTTAAACGTACACTATCTTGATAAAGGAAGAAGAAAAAAACAATCCAAAATCTGTGGATAGTGGAATACCTGAATGGCTAGTGACTTGGGAAAACCACTAGCCACAGTAACCGGTGGGTGAAAAAGTTAATGTCAAGCCCTTTTACTGTACATTACACTTAGCTGACGCTTTTATCATAGCCGGCGATAAGTATAGGCCGAGTAGGCCATCGCCTACGGCGGCATATGAGGAAGGGGCAGCGTAATTACAATGTGAAATTCAACACAATTTTAGCTGTAGTTAGATCTCATTTCTTTCACTTGAATGGGGTTACTTCAGGTTGTTAGCTTTAACTCTTGTAAGGTGTTCGTGTTTTGGTTACATAGAAGGTGTTCGGCTCATTTTGACCCGGGCATATAGAAAAATAATGAAAAATAGAAAAATCATAGCTCATATTTACTCTCATGTTCCCTTCACCCTGCCTGTGAATTTCTGTTTATTAATGTTTTTGAGAGTGGGAGATACAGAAATAGACAGATAAGGAGACAGTGAAGAAAGTGAGTAAACTCAATCCAAGCTCTCGGATTGAGCCACTAGTGCTCTTATCGCGCAAGGTTGAAAAATTGATGCACAACTGAAGGACAGAACAAGGGAGGCACATTTTTTTCAGATTCATGTTCCTCACTGAAAATGAGACAAAGCCAGTGAATCTGTGAAAGTGAAGTGAAGTGTGAAACCATGTTAACTGGTAGGGCCTACTATTTTTCTCAAGCTAAAAACTGAAAACGGGTCAAAATGACCCAAACACCTTACAAGGGCTAAAATACACTGCATAATTTCCAGTCCAGAATGACAGTCGTGTACCAGAACCATTCACAATAACACACCGTTTGTGGGAGGGATTTTGAAATCGATCAATCACCGATCAGATCTTGACTTGACAACCGAATGCAATAGAACTAACGACAGGATATTGCCCATAGTAACCTTCAATTAGTAACGGCAGTTCCCCAGAAAGTTATGAAAGGAGGCGTCTTGTGGCGGAAGGAAGTAGTTCTACAGAAAACCTTTGTTTTAGCCATTAAAGCATCAAAATTTCATTATTTTTCTTGTTATACGCACACCGCGTCGTCAATTATCCCTAACTTATACAATAGTTCTAAATCATTGTAAAAAACTGGTTTATTTTTTAAAGCCCAACTGGGAAACTCCAATCCCCATTGTCATTGTGACAGAGCACTCCACAGCACACAAGTGTTCACTGCAGACGGCACACAACAAAATTGCATTTATGCCTGACGCATACAAGGGGGAAGTCCCCAATGGCGCCCCTGGGGAGCAGTGCGGCGGGGCGGTACCATGCTCAGGGTACCTCAGTCATGGAGGAGGATGGGGGAGAGCACTCCTCATATATTTTTCATCTTATTGGTCCTGTTTCTATATGTATGTCGTCTACTTTTGCACAAGCTGTATGTATGTTACTGAATTTCCCTAGCCTAGAAATCTAGACGCCCCTAGCGACCGCAAATTGAATTTGCTCCCGGGGGCAGTCTAGCGTTTTGCGAGGCTGAAAGTTATCCGATGACAGGGCCAATCAAATCGCGAGGGGGGCCGGGCTACCATAGCCTTTCTACCTTTCTACCAATGGTCTTCACAATGTCCTTAATTGTTTTGCTCCTGTTAAAACCCGGTCTGTCACCTTTTCTCAAACTGCCCCCTGGTACACCCCTCAACTCCGGACCATGAAATCCAAAGGCAGACAACTTGAGCGCCTGTGCAAGAAAACTGGTCTCACTGTTCACAAAGAAATGTACCAAGCTCATATATCACTCTACAAGGACTGCATCTCTCGAACTAAGTCTGATTACTACTCCACTCTAATCTATGCCAATGAAGGCAACTCCAAAACCCTGTTCTCTGTGCTTAACAACATCCTTAAACCACCTGACTCTCTCCCTGCTCATATGTACTCAGTTGAGACTTGCAATTCATTACTGGACTTTTTTAATGAAAAAATCCATAAGATCCACCAACATCTTATCTGCAACCCCTCTTTTCCCTCCCCCGCTGATCTCTTCCCCCTTCACCAGTTATTTTCTAGTTTTCATCTCCCGGACTCCTCTGAAATATCTGACCTCATCTCCAAATCCACGCCCTCCACCTGTCAGCTTGATCCCCTCCCCACAACTCTTGTCAAATCCTGCCTCCCCTCTCTCCTCCCATTCATCTCTGCCATCATCCACTCCTCACTCTCCACTGGTACTGTACCCTCTCTGTTCAAAGTTGCTGCTGTCACCCCTATACTAAAAAAACCTGGCTCTGATCCCTCTGACTACAACAACCTCCGCCCAATCTCCAACCTTCCGTTCATCTCCAAAATTCTAGAAAAAATTGTAGCTTCTCAACTCCATTCCCATCTAACTCTTAACTCCCTCTATGAGCACTTCCAGTCTGGTTTTCGCCCCCGACATAGCACAGAAACAGCCCTAGTTAAAATCACTAATGACCTGCTCATGGCTGCTGACTCTGGCCTACTCTCTATTGTCATTCTCCTTGACCTCAGTGCAGCCTTTGACACCATCTCGCATTCCATCCTTCTCCACAGACTCTCCTCAATTGGCATAAGTAACACACCCCTTGACTGGTTCCATTCTTATCTTTCTGGCCGTTCTCAATTTATTCAAATGAAGTCTTTTAAATCCAAGCCCTCCCCTGTCACCTCTGGTGTGCCTCAAGGTTCTGTTCTGGGGCCCCTCCTCTTCATCACCTACCTCCTTCCCCTTGGTAATATCTTCCGCAAATTCAATATTAATTTCCATTGCTATGCTGATGACACCCAGCTCTATTTATCTGGCAAACCCTCTGACACTCTCCCTCCCCCCTCCCTCACCACCTGTCTTTCTGAAATCAAATCCTGGTTCACCTCAAATTTTTTGAAACTGAATTCGAACAAAACTGAAGTCCTACTTATAGGCACCAAATCCACCTTATCCAAAGCAAATAGTTTCTCCTTCTCAATTGATAGCTCTCCTGTCTCCCCCTCCCCTCAAGTTAAGAGTTTGGGTGTCATGCTTGATGGCTCTCTATCCTTCCTCTCCCACATTAATAACATCACACGGTCTGCCTATTTCCACCTACGCAACATTAACCGTCTCCGCCCCTCTCTCACCTCCCATTCTACCTCCATCCTTATACACAGTCTTGTCACCTCTCGCATTGATTATTGTAATTCTCTCCTCTTTGGTCTCCCTCAAAAATCTCTCCACAAGCTCCAACTGGTCCAGAACTCAGCTGCCCGCATCATAACCAAAACCCCTTCCTGTCACCATATTACCCCTGCACTCCAACATCTCCACTGGCTCCCTATCAAATTTAGAATTCACTTTAAAATACTTCTCCACACCTTCAAGGCTATCTACAATCTTGCCCCTCCTTATCTATCTAATCTTATTCATATTGCTATTCCCTCCCGCCCCCTCCGTTCCTCTTCCTCCATTCTCCTCTCTGTCCCTTCTGCCCGTCTCAGCACCATGGGGAACAGAGCTTTCAGTTGCTCTGCTCCTCAGCTGTGGAATGCGCTTCCCCCTGACATCCGCAACATTGAGTCTTTACCCCTGTTCAAATCAAGACTTAAAACTCATCTATTTCAATTAGCCTATTCTTTATGATTCTTTAACTGTATTTTGTTTTATTTTATTTTTATTTATTTTCTATATATTTATGTTTTGTTTACAATCTGTTTATCTGTCTTGTTTTATTTTGCCTCTCTCTGTACAGTGTCCTTGAGTTTTTTGAAAGGCGCTTTTAAATAAAATGAATTATTATTATTATTTATTATTATTACCTCTGGGGCTACTTAGTAAACAGGAAACTTTCTAAGAAGAAGCATGGTGTCCGTCCGTGCTACGTACAGCACGAAAGTGTTCACTTAATTTAAAAAGCCTGGATGATAATACATTTCGTGTCTGACATGGATTGATGTAATAATACACCATGAACTTATCGGACACAAATAGATCACAACACATTACCATTTGATCATTCGATGTTTTAAACTAGCTCGGTAAGCTAAGTTGAGCATTTTACAGAACCAGATCACACGCTATTATCAGACCACTACTGTAGGTGTAGAATGAAATTGCTGCCCCAATTTCTAATAAGACACAATCACATGCCATTAAAAACGAGACATTTGGGAGCTTTGAAAGTCTTTGAGTAGCTTACTAAATAGATGGGAATTACATAGTCTACCAAGCTAGTGGCTAGCTAACCTGTCGTCAATAACAGCCTTGTATTATATGCCTGCCCCAAATCTAGTAAGATCCATGTCATTAAAAACTAGACATTTGGGAGCTTTGGAAGTCTGTAAGTCGCTTACTAAATAGATGGGAATGACACCTAGTCTACCGAGCTAGCGGCTAGCCAATCTGTCGTCAATTACACAGAGCTTGGTATCTGTGTATTAGTTATGGGTATACAGCTAGCTAGCTAACACCGAACATGCCATGTTGACAACAATCATAAATATAACCATTTAACAAGCCCAAAATGGCTCAACATTTCGCTGGTTGATCAAGGAGGGCCATGTGGTTGAAAACGAGGCATTTTTGAACTGTATAAGTGAAAACACGATTTATTAGGACACTTTTGTGGCTGTGGTCATCACACGCAGATTCCCTGATTGTCGCTCCCAATGCAGGACGCTCCCCGGCCGGCTGGGTATACAGCTAGCTAGCTAACACCGAACATGCCATGTTGACAACAATCATAAATATGACCATTTAACAAGCCCCAAATTGCTCAACATTTCGCTGGTTGATCAAGGAGGGCTGTGTGGTTGAAAACGAGGCATTTTTGAACTATGTAAGTGAAAACACGATTTATTGGGAAACTTGTTTGTGGCTGTGGTGATCACACGCATTCACTGCTACGACGCCTCGGAGTTGCCGCTTCACAAGACAGCTGTGACGTTACACAGAAGTGTGTGGGGATTGGTTGTTTGCCATCCAATTGCGTGGCGTTGAGTGCTGAAGCAACCGTTTATCCACACTGCTGCCCAGCCCTCCTAGACCCTGGTACAGCTTTTTGCTGTACGGCGTCTAGATTTCTAGACTGAATTTCCCCACTGTGGGATAATAAAGGTTCATATATACTATTGCACTACTGGACGGCAAGAATAAATAAAGCGGGATCATTTTTATTTGGCTAGCAAGATCATTTCACACATACACCATTACTGTAACCCCTTAGTACAGAGCCAGGGGTGTCGTTCAGAGGGATAAAGTGTGACTGAGTCACCAGGGCCCCATGTACAGTATACTGAGGGGCCCACACACAATCTGATTCATGTAGATATATGGCTGTGGGGTTCCATTGGAGCTAATTGTACATAGGGCCCACAGTTTGCTGCTACGCCCCTGTGTTAATCTGTTACTTAATGCTCTCGGTAATGTCGAAGCAGTGTTGTTATGATATAAATCAGTTTATCCCCCAGCAAATAATGAATAGGTCTGCAGGTGACCCCATCTGCAGTAAGAAGCTACTATATAGTAAAAAGACTTGTGAAATTTGGTCTCACAGGAATACAAGTGGGCTGAGGCCAATGTAACTTCTCGCCCAGATATATATATAGCAGAATATATTCAGACACATTTAAGCTACCACACATGAGTGTGAAATTTGCCATTTTAAATCATAAAAAAGTGTTTGGACTTCTACTTCATAGCACCACCTTCCCCTCCACCACCACCCGCAAACCACAGCACCCCCCGACACACACACACACACACACACACACACACACACACACACACACACACACACACACACACACACACACACACACACACACACACACACACACACACACACACACACACACACACACACACACACACACGTCCGCAAGACAGACAGAGCAATTTAAAAGCCTCACAACTCTCTGTTACACAGTGATTTGGGGGATTGTAAAAGCGGCTGCAGCACTTCCATTGTGTGTAGTTGTAGTAGTAGTAGTAGCAGTAGTAGCAGTATTTATAGTACTTCCCCCATATCATGTATTATCTGCATCTGTGTGTGTGCATGCGTGCGTGCATGCATTTGTGTCTGTGCGTGTGTGTGTGTGCGTAAGGGGAAATCTTATTCTCATAAAAACTGATGTTTCTGAGAAACGGACAAACTAGTCTGCGCTGACTGGGGCGTGTCACCTGTTTGTGTGTGTGTGTGCCATCAGTGCATGTGTGTGTGTGTGTGTGTGTGTGTGTGCGTTGCTGAGACAGAGACTGGTCACAGTATTTGGTTGTGTATGTGCCCTCTTCTGTCAACAAGACATTGCAAAAATGCATCACAGATCCGCAACACTGACAAACATACACAAACACACACACAAACACCCAAACACACACATACACACACAAACACACACAGAGACACTGAGACATTCGCAGACAGTCAGACACACACACACACACACACACACACCGATATATAGTGCTGAGTAGCTGACCCTCACTTCACATTACTGAGACACAAGAGTGTGTGTGTTCCCATTGAGCTCTGCAGGCCTCTCCACAAACAGGCACACATACACACACACACACACACAAAATATACTACACCTGCACAGGCTCCCACAAACACACACTCACAAAGACCACCATAGTAGGCCGCATTGGGAGAACGGTTAAGAACTAAACCACCCAGGAAACACAAAGAACCAGAGCAGCAAGGGAACCGGAACCCCCGCAACGGAACTGGAACCCCCGCGACAGAGCCTTTTCTGGAGATATTTGTTAAGGGTAACCTCATTGGAGAACGTTTGAGGACTACAGGAAGTATTGAGGTGCACAGACTGTCCAGAACCAGAAAGGAACTAACTGAAGACAAGTTTTTGGTTGCTGAGACAGACGTCTTGGTTGGCGGTTAGAAGAGAACTGAAGAGAGGGTCTTGGTTGCCGAGGAGAAAAGAAGTGAAGGGTCTTGGTTGCCAGGGGGAACTGAAGAGAAGGGTCTTGATTGCCGGGAGCAACCTTCCTGGGAGATGAGGGTTCCAAGCAGCTGGCTGTGTCTCGGGGTGGTGGTTGGTGTCCTGCTGCAGGGTGAGTCTCCCATTGGCCAGACAGCCACCTCTCACCACAATTAAGAATGTGTGATTGGTCTATTACCTTCTCAATCAATGTTACCATTTGTCAATTAGTGTTACCATTGGCTCTCTGACCAGAATTGTATTTGTCAAGCGGGATGGAAGCTGACATATCAGGAATGTTTAGACAATTAAATTGTCAATTAGTGTTACTATTGGTTATATAGTATACCCGTGGCCCTCTGTCCACAATTTTATTTGTCAAGCTAACCAACTAAGAATTGTATTGGTCAATTAGTGTTCCTATTTGTTCATTAGTGTCATGCTGCTGGACAAGTCTCCCATTGCTTGGGTGTGGCTTGATGACGATAGTCTTTAAATCCGGGGGTTCTGGATTCGAATCCCACCATAACCATGACTGAAGTGCCTTTTAGTACTAAATATGAGTTGGTTTTTATAAAAGGCTCTGCTGTGTAGCCTCTTTGTGCAGATGGGCTGGCGGGCCCGTTCACTCTTTGCTGAAATACTCAACTACACCATAACAATATCGCTATGATATTACTGAGAATCTTGAGTAACAGTAGACTTTTTAAAAGACATTTTGGTGTCAAATGGGGTATAACAGAGGCCCTGCACAAAGGGTTTAATTTACTTCTCTGACAAACCCACTGTTCTTAGAATTATGCACCGAGTGAAACGCTCAGAAAAAGACATTGGTGCAGACGCCACCTCCACCTTTGCTAGACCCTCTGTTCAGACAGCTTTTGGTAGATTGCAGCATGTCAGACTGGTCAAATAATTACTTAAATAGTGTTTAAAAAGCAAGTTCCCCTCCTGCCTTAAGTCTGTAACTTACCAACTTAAGGCAGCAGGGGAACTTACTTTTTTACCTTTCACTGGCTTGTAATGTTTCACAATTTAGTGACTACACTGGACATCAGTAAGTGAAAGCCTCATTGGGAAACTCCAACTCCCATTGTCATTGTGACACAGCACTCCACAGCACACAAGTGAAGACTGCACACTGCACACAACAAAATTGCATTCATGCCTCACTCGTGCAAGGGGGCAGCCCTCAATGGCGCCCCAAGGGAGCAGTGCGGCGGGTCAGTACAATGCTCAGGGTACCTCAGTCATGTAGGAGGATGGGGGATAGCACTGGTTAATTACTCCCCTCAGTCGAATTGGAGAGAGAGAGAGAGAGAGAGAGAGAGAGAGAGAGAGAGAGAGAGAGAGAGAGAGAGAGAGAGAGAGAGAGAGAGAGAGAGAGAGAGAGAGAGAGAGAGAGAGAGAGAGAGAGAGAGAGAGAGAGTCGTATTGTGTGGTGGTGGAGGCCAGAAGGTGAGAATGAGTTTAGGCGCCCGTCACTTAGATCAGAAGGTTGCAGGTTTGAATCCCATCCTTACCAGTAGGAGGAAGGTGTGTCTCTATGGTCCTTTATGAACGGTTGATATTACTAAGAGGTTATTAGGGCAGTAAAGATCAGAGGGTTGCAGGTTCGAATCCCACCCATACCTCTCCCTACAAATACTACAATTCTGCTTCATTTTGTTCATCAGTTACATAATACATTCTTGCACGAAATTAATTTGGTTTAATGATTGTGATTAATAATTGTGATATCAATTTTGACCCAAATAATCGTGATTGTCATTTTTTCCATAATCGTGCATCCCTACCACACTGCAAGGGGGTAAGCAGAAAAACACAATACTGACAAATGTATAAATGATAGCCACATTGGGATGGACAATATAGAGCACTTTCCTCTGCAAAACAGAAAAGTTTAGGGAACATTATACTGTCAGATGAGTGACTAGTTTTAAAGGTAGGCAATATAGGTTATGTCATGTTTATTAGTAGGCTACTTTATTTTCCCCGCTGGAGAGCATCATACTGTCACTACTTCTAAAGGAATATACTGTATGTCATATGTATTGGTAGTTTATTTCCAGAATGTATACTGGCCATTAAGAAATATTTTTCATGAACGCCTTTTTAATGGATATTTACGTCCAACAACATTTTTTTAGTATTCATCGTAATTTGTATTGCCAATTTACACTTTTCACACATGAATTGGTGAATTCTCTCCATGTCCGCCATTTTGAATCACCAGTCATGGTCATGGACGCCTGTAGACAAAGACAAAGGCATTAGCTGTTATTGTGAGTACAGTGTGTGTGTTTAAGATTTAAAGGTGTCTGTGTTTACACAAGAGCCTATTAGAGAGAATTAAGAGTCCCATTCATACCCTGCTCTGACACAGGCCTGTGTGTGTGTGTGTGTGTGTGTGTGTGTGTGTGTGTGTGTGTGTGTGTGTGCGTGTGCGTGTGCGTGTGCGTGTGCGTGTGTGTGTGTGTGTGTGTGTGTGTGTGTGTGTGCGTGTGTGTGTGTGTGTGACTTCCCCAGACTTTTTTTTTAACATTACATCACATTACATAACATTGGATCACATTACATAAAATTACATCACATTACTGTAAATAAAATGTATCCAAAATATCTTGCAATTTCATATACAGTACATATACATTACTAGTAAATTCAGACTGTGGGTCAGCACTAGCTTCTTGAGGCTTGAGGCTGGGTTTTTTCCCTCCATCTGCCCCTGGGTGTTTTTAGTGTTGAGAAAAGTGTGCGATTTCCGTTTTTTTTTACTGACAGCTAACAAATGGAAGTGCTCAAAAATTCAAAGGCTCATTCTTCCTTGTCATGGTAAATGGCTGTAAAACCTGCTTGTTGACAGAAAGTTAACCAACGCCTTTGGAGCCACTGTCTTGCTTGCTTGTGTTCCTCAACTGGTGAGATTAATGTCCAGGGATGGCCCATACGGTGTAATGATTAGGGAGAATTGGACTGTCTGTAGATCACATGGTTACAGGTTCGAATCCCACCCTTATCCAATCCCTTGAGGAGCATCTTGTCACCAGGCTTGGCAGGCAGCCGCTTGGGGCTCCCAAATCCCTGCATGGTGAATAACAACTCACGTTTTGCTACAGTACTGTATGTAGATGTCATGGGTACAGGTTCGAATCCCACCCTTATCCAATCCATTTCTCCCTTCATGGTTGAAGTGCCTTGATGTAATGATTAGGGAGAATTGGACTGTCTGTAGATTACATGATTGCAGGTTCAAATCTCACCCTTATCCAATCCCTTCATCATTCTATGGCTGGAGTGCCCTGGAGCAAGGCACCTTACCCCATATTGCTCCAGGGACTGTAACCAATATCCTGTAATGTCTGGGAGTTGCAAAAGTGAGATTAAAGTGTCAGCTCCTGTAAGTGTAATGTGATGTCATTTCAAAAGATCTTCAAGGGAAGAAAAATATCTGCTTACTGTCATCAGTACCTAGGGCCACATCCAGACAGGGTGAAATGGCATTTAGTCATTATACTGCCAAATGCTGGAACCAGCTTCCTGTCCAAATTACTTCCCCAACAGTTTCTTGTTATAAAAAAAGAAATTTAAAAACAGCTTTATTCTCATCTGCCTTTGGTGAAAGTTACTATTTCACATTATATTGTTTTTCTTCGTTTTTCTCTGTTTCTACTTTCTAGCACATTGAATGGTAGTTGTGTATGATAATGTGCCATATAAATAACCAAACTCTTTTTCATGTGTGGATGGTGCATTTCATTGTTGCGTTTTAACGTGAGCACTGCAGTAGTCTAAATCATGTGCAAAAATTTCATGAAAAAACCACACACAAAAAACCCCACAGGAGGTGTGAAAATTGCACAAGCAATTGGAAAAAAAATGTAATGCCTGCCATGACATTCAAAAGTTTAATTAATCCAATAGCTGCAAGATTTATGAATGTAACAGAGTTTGTCCTGGTCAGGTGCCAGTCTGGCTGAGCTGACAGGGGCAAAACATTGCAGCACTTTGTTTGTGTGTGTGTGTTCATGTGTAGGTATGTTTTTATTTGAGGCTCTGCTCTCCCTTCCAGATGATGGATGTGTCTCACATAGCCATTTCTGTGTGAGTCTGTGTGTGTGTGTGTGTGTGTGCGTGTATGTGTGTGTGTGTGTGTGTGAGTCTGTGTGTGTGTGTGTGTGTGTGCGTGTATGTGTATGATGATTGATGATTGATTTGTCCCGTTTCTGGTTGATCTAGTCTGACTGTGTGGGAGAGACTGTACAGAGATTAAAAAAACAAGCTATACTGTCATACCATACATTCCTATAGGTAGGCAAGGGTATAATCTCTCTCTCTCTCTCTCTCTCTCTCTCTCTCTCTCTCTCTCTCTCTTTCACTCTCTCTTTCACTTCCTCCCTACACACCAGCCATACCATGCATTCCCATACATCTGCAGAGGGTATAATATATCTTTCTCTCTCTTCCTCTTTCCCGCTCTCTCTCTCCCTCTCTTTGTCGCAAGCCCCCTCTCTCTTTCTCTCTCTACCTCTCTTTGTCGCAAGCCCCCTCTCTCTTTCTCTCTCTACCTCTCTTTGTCGCAAGCCCCCTCTCTCTCTACCTCTCTTTGTCGCTGGCTCACTCTCTCTCTTTCTCTGTCTTTGGCCCCCATACCCGTCCCCCATTCTCTCTCTCTCTCCCTCCCCCCTTTCTCCCCCTCTCTTACTCCCTCCCTCCCTACCTGCCAATCTTCTCTGACAGTGGTGTTCATCAGAAACCTGCAGGGTCAAGTCAGTAAATTCATTAAAAAAGCTTTTGATATTTTTGAGGAGAAATGGTGTCACCGTGGTGCGTTTTTTATGCTTTTGATGATGAAGTTGCTTTTATTTTTTGTTTAAAGCTTCTTTTTCTGTACTTATTTCTGTGGTGCTGTATGAACTGGAAATGTAAAATAGTTTATGTAATTAAGTTTGTTATAAAATTCAAAAAGCTCTTTCTCTGCCCATGCACCCGACTCCCCTCTGACACTCTCCTTTATTCTGTCTTGCAGGATTCTGGTGTCAAGACAGCAGTGAGTATCCTTTTAATGGTGTCAAGACATACACACACTCTCTGCACTTTCAATTTAATTGCATTTAATTTGTGAAAATCAAGTTCTATCAAACTTTTTTTCACTACCAATCATGTACCAAAACACTCTCAGGTTTCTAATTGATGTATAAAGACTATATCCTACTTCTCAAAAAGTAAACCCAATACTACAATACAAAATGAAGAGAACAGTACAACAATGTTTCGCTTCCGTCTTCATCAGAGGGTCACATGGATGTTGATGAATGTTGCAATGGGAACGTTAACGCCCTAGCAGGGGTGTGATTTTACATGCTGATTTCATAGAGGTGTGACAGATTTCTGCGCCAATTCCATTGTTTTGATGTCCCCTTTAGTTTTTTTTTTTCTAGCAGTATGTGAAGTGTGTGTGTGTGAAAGATAAGGCAATCTTTGCCATCTCACTTGTGTGTCTGTGTCTATCTCATCTAGTCTTACACATAACAAGGAAACACACACACACACACACACACACACACACACACACACACACACACACACACACACACACACACACACACACACACACACACACACACACACACACACACACACACACACACACACACACACACACAGATGAAATATCATGGCTTCACAACTTACCTTGTGTGGGCATGTGATAACTATGCAGATAGCATCCATTACCTGTAGACTCTTTTATTATTCACTAGAACTCCTGACAAATTCTTTTGTTCCAGCGTGTGTGTGTCTGTCTGTGTGTGTGTGTGTGTGCGTGCTATCGTGTGTACATGTTGCAGCTGTGACTCAGCTACTGTGTGTGTGTGTGTGTGTGTGTGTGTGTGTGTGTGTGTGTGTGTGTGTGTGTGTGTGTGTGTGTGTGTGTGTGTGAGAGAGAGAGAGAGAGAGAGAGAGAGAGAGAGAGAGAGAGAGAGAGAGAGAGAGAGAGAGAGAGAGAGAGAGAGAGAGTGTGTTAGTATGCTATCTGGTGCCATTGTGTTCAATGGTTTATGCTGCATAAATAGTGTGTGTGAGGCTGGGCACGGATCAGATTTTTTTGGTTCCGGTTCCGGTTCCGGTTCCGGTTCCAGTACCTTTGTTTTGATGGCGGTTCTTGACAGTGCCATTTTCGGTTCCTATTTTATAAACACTCGGCATGGCGAAATTTTAAAAAAATCATAACCGACCCCCAAGCCTCCCTCATTATCCGGCTGAAGTCTCCGGAAGTTTAAAAGTTGTTTTAAATCGATCTATCGAACTATCTATGATCTACAATCTAGATCTAATCCTATCCATTTCGTGCTTCACGTCTTTCTCTGTCTCCGGTGAAAGATGCGCTCTCAGCAATGGAGAGCTACATGAGAAATCAGAATAATGTGCTAGGCAGACTGTATCTCTGCCTCACAGAACTGGCAGCTAGAACAAGAGTCAGTAATAGAGGTGACGTGAAATTGGCCTATCCTCCGATAGTGATTCTGCTCTATCCCACTCGCTCCCCGAACTATCAGTGTTAAATGGAAAAGCAGGGTGCACTGTCCAACCTGTCACTATCATCCCTTTGACTGTCAGGATTTGGCTCTTTTTGGCTTAAAATCAGGGAATTTTGCAGTTTTTTTGTAGCTCAAAGTTGACAGGTATGCTATTCTAGCAAAAGCTTTTTTTAAACAATGGAAGCTTATTACGCACGCAGTGAAGCACTGTGCGAGCACTGATGCTGCTGGTGTGAGTTTCTTTTTTTATGGCCTAGATGAAGTCGAAAGTTTGATTCACGGTGTAACTATCTAAAGGAAAATAAAGGTCTGCAACAATGTTTGATGTTTCATGGAGTGAGAGTCCAAAGCGTTCCAATCAATTTTTGGGAGCATCAGTGTTGCGGACCTATACTTTCCTCACACGCCATTGTATCCATCTGCGTGAGAACCATGCAATGCTTTGTTTGCATCTTGTCTTACTGTTTCTTTGCTCGCAGTGGCTGTGTCGAAGGCAAAGTTTTAATTCTTTGCCATCTACAAACGCTAGAACTACTGTAGGCTATACTTGTCTTCTCTGTAGGCCTACACAAATTAAAGATGGGCTGATGGTAGTTTCTCTCGTAACAGCATTAGTATCCACAGATGATTTGCCCACCTGTATTATTTCAAAGGGGGTTGTAGCCTGAATGTGATCACAATCAATGTTGCCAGTTGTTTTTAATAAATAAGCGACTGCCATTCTGACTGTGTTAACGTTCCATGGGTTTAAATGCCAAAAGTTAACTGACTTGATGAACATCTGGGAATAGAAATGTGAAACCGACAGACAAGGCACATTTCGATGTCAAGTAGAACCTTAGCCTTTCTTTTGATTCCATAAAGGAACCAAATTTCGGTGCCCAGTCCTAAGTGTGTGTGTGTGTGTGTGTGTGTGCGTGTGTTCCAGCAACGTCAGCAGCCTTCACCGACTTCACAACTGATTTCACATCACCATATACGGACGCCTCAGCAACACCTGAAGTCACGGCTACAGACGTCACGGCAACACCTGAAGTGACATCATCGGTTACAGATATCTCCTTGTCAGCAGCAACAGACATCACATCAACAGCTGAAGCCACAGGTACGCCTGACGCCACGTCACCAGTTACAGAAGCAACAGCTGACGCTACGTCACCAGTTACAGAAGCAACACCAGACGCCACATCACCAGTTACAGAAGCAACACCTGATGCCACCTCACCAGTCACAGAAGCAACACCTGACGCCACGTCGCCGGTCACAGAAGCGACACCTGATGCTACGTCACCAGTCACAGAAGTAACACCTGACGCCACGTCACCGATTACAGAAGCAACACCTGACGCCACGTCACCGGTCACAGAAGCAACAGCTGACGCTACGTCACCAGTCACAGAAGCAACACCTGATGCCACGTCACCATTTACAGAAGTAACACCTGACGCCACATCACCAGTCACAGAAGTGACACCTGACGCCACGTCACCGGTCACAGAAGCGACACCTGACGCTACGTCACCGGTCACAGAAGCAACACCTGATGCTACGTCACCAGTTACAGAAGCAACACCAGACGCCACGTCACCGATTACAGACGCAACACCTGATGCCACGTCACCATTTACAGAAGTAACACCTGACGCCACGTCACCGGTCACAGAAGCAACACCTGACGCCACGTCACCGGTTACAGAAGCAACACCTGACGCCACGTCACCAGTCACAGAAGCAACACCTGACGCCACGTCACCGGTCACAGAAGCAACACCTGACGCTACGTCACCGGTCACAGAAGCGACACCTGATGCTACGTCACCAGTTACAGAAGCAACACCTGACGCCACGTCACCGATTACAGAAGCAACACCTGATGCCACGTCACCGGTTACAGAAGCAACACCTGACGCCACGTCACCGGTTACAGAAGCAACACCTGATGCCACGTCACCGGTTACAGATGCAACACCAGACGCCACGTCACCAGTCACAGAAGCAACACCTGACGCCACATCACCGGTCACAGAAGCAACACCTGACGCCACGTCATCGGTTACAGAAGCAACACCAGACGCCACGTCACCGGTTACAGAAGCAACACCAGACGCCACGTCACCGGTTACAGAAGCAACACCTGACGCCACGTCATCGGTTACAGAAGCAACAGCTGACGCCACGTCATCGGTTACAGAAGCGACCCCTGGCGCTACGTCACCGGTTACAGAAGCAACACCTGATACTCCTTCTACTGCACTCACCAACCCAACATCAGGTAATTAAGTACTGTATGTCTGACTTTGGTCCAAGTGTCTATTTACAATTACACTATGTACAGTTTTAAGTTTAGCGATTCAAGCTAATTAGCCATATTATCACCATAAAAATACAGTTGCAAGGAATATTCACGTTCAACAACACAACATGACACCACAACAACTACAGTAGACAACACAGACTTGCAAACCTGACTGTTATTGATGACATATGTATAATAACCCACACCCTGTCTACCTGTAAACATGACTGATACATCTACTCGTAATAATGACTGCTTCTCTGCTTTCAACATCAGCTGCAACCTTCCAAACATCAGGTTCTTCAGTCTCAACCCTCCTGCCCACTGATGCCCCCACATTCTCAACCACACCTCCTGATGCCCCCACATTCTCCACCACACCTCCTGATGCACCCACATTCTCAACCACATCTCCTGATGCCTCCTCCACATCCGACCCAACATTCCAAACATCAGATGCAACTCTCCCACCTGAGTCACCGTCCACATCAACTACAACCATTTCAACATCTGGCCCAACTCTACAAACATTTGGTGCAACTCTCCAAACACCAGGCCCCACACTACAAACATCTGGAGTCGACACGTCAGCTCCAACCTTCTCAACCGACACAGCAGCACCCACACAAGGTTCCTCATTAGCAAGTCCACTTTAGCAACACTCACACAAGGTCCAACACTAGCCGAGTCTACTTTAGCAATACCTACACAAGGTCCAAGATTAGCTGAGTTCACTATGAACATCACTCACATCACAAGGGCCAACACTAGCCAAGTTGACTTTAGCATCACAAGGTCAATAGCTGAGTCGACTCTAGCATCACCCTACTTGTAGGGAAGGGTTCAAAACTAGGGGAGACAACAACTTTAGCACGACAGGTTCACTAGCCAAGTCAATTTTAGCAGCATTCATATCAGGTTCAAGACTACCCAAGTCGAATGTAACATTCCCCACACAAGGCTGGATGTTAGTGTGTGAATGTTGGCATCACAAGGCTCTACACTGACCAAGTCAGACGAATTTAGCTCATCAGATTCACTAGCCAAGTAAACTTTAGCAGCATCCATATCAGGTGAATATCAAGACTAGCTGTCTGTAACACCTGAATCACCTACACCAGGTTCAAACCTTAGCTCAAATACTGTTACACCTGGTCAAACACGAACCAAGTTACTTGCTGTCACTCCTACTGATCTGGTTCATCATTAACCCAGACATCTGTCTCATCTCATGCACTAGGCCCCACTTCAGCTGGATCCCCTCCATCAACTGGTACTGACCTTACCACAGGAACTGATAAACTCACTAGAGTAATATAGAGCCCATAGGTGTCATTACGTTAACAAAAAAGAGTACTTACAGCTCTTCTATTAGAGGATTTCATCATTAACCCAGACATTTGTTTTATCTCATGCACTAGGCCCCACATCAGCTGCATCCCCTTCATCAGCTGGCACTGAGCTGACCACGGCTGGAGCACCTCTTGCCAGCAGCACAGGTACGCTATATCCTGCTAGGATCAGAGAAAACAAAAGGAGGCAAAGGGGTCATTTGTCCCAGACCCAGCGAGAGGGCCCCCTCAGACTTGGTCCTTATTATGTTGTATGCATTGGGTGGGGTTGGGGGTCCTTTTTGATGACTTTTTCTTGGGCCTGACCAAAGATGTCAGGGGGTCTGAGCAGGATGCTTATATTTGAAAGGGGCGATATGTGGGATTAAAAGTTTAATAAATCACTTTCCCGAGTCAGCCGATGCGTATTTGAGTCAATAGTAAGTGAATGATGACTCTCGTGACCACTTTCACAGTCTGCTGTCAGAGAAGCCTAAATGTAACTTTTCACAGAGCAACCCGAATGAGTGTCGTGGGAAACACTTCTCATATGAAGAATTTGCTTTATATACCGCCAGATACATGCTGCTGGTATTTGGTGATGAAAAACATTCTCACAGTGAGCTTAGTTAAACAGCTTTTTTTTCATGACGGTTTTGAGACGATTTTGAGACAGGCATGCCACAGGCACCAGGCTGGTATTTAGCTCGTATATTTCTAGCTCTAACTCGCAATACTCTTTAGCTAGCTGGTATATGTTTAGCTCTTGCTAAGTGCTTAAAGAAAAAAATAGCGGTGGCATCATGGTTATGTAGTTGGTCTGGGGATCAGATGGCTGTAGGATCAAATATCTGGATTACGTACTCAACTTGTATCAGGTTCAGCATTAACACCTTAGCGCGGAGCCATTGTTACAACCTTACTGTCACCAAAGTTGTAATAACCAAGTCTTAATCTGTTACTTAAATGTATTAGCAATTTTGTTATGATGTAGTTGAGTATTTTCAGCAATGAGTGAACAGGCCCGCCGGCAGGCTCATCTACATAAAGAGGCTTAACGCATACACCTGTTTCACCTCATACACCAGGCCCCACCTCACCTGCATCAGTTGGCACTGAACAGACCACGACTGGACTGCCGTCTGCTGTTAGCACAGGTATCATACACATACACCAATTTACATTGGCATCTGTTAGCACAGGTAGGCTATCGTACATACACCATGTAACATTGGTATGTGTTAGCAAAGGTACGCTAACAACACAGCTTAGCATTGGCAATGTTTAGCTCTTGCTAAACATCGCTGTTTCTCTCACACTAAACCTCCACCTCTTAGCATTGACAGTTATTAGTGCATATATTGCCCTTACAACACAGTTTACACCACCATTTAATCCCTGCTAGTAGTACATTTATTGAAGTATATTTAAGACCCTATTTAGCTCTTGCGAGGAGCACTGTTACAGGTACCTTCACTCAAATGTTTTTTTTTTAGAAGGATAAGTATTAAAATGTAGGTCTTGCTAGGATTTGCAAGGAGGAATGTTGTGTTTTAAACACAACTTGTTTTTTTTTTAATGTACACAATGCCTCAAACTCAGCTCTTTTTAGCTGCACAAGTATAGTTTAAACTATACTGTTTTTTTAATCACCATTGGATAATGTGCTTTCAATACAACTGTCATTCATTTGATTTTTGTCAAGTCTTCTTAGACTCTGCATCAAAATAACTCTCACACACACATTCCAAAATCCAGTCACAACAGGTCCAACCTCATCTCCACCTTCATCTGTCTCAGTCACACCTCCACCATCGCCTGCATCTACACCACCAGCCACATCTACACCACCACCCACATCATCTCCACCTAAATCTACACCTACATCTCTGTCACAAACTGCAGGCCCACCCTCATCTCCACCTTCATCTGTGTCAGACACAATTCCACCATCCACACCTGAATTTACAGCTACATCTCTCCCACAAGCAACAGGCTGTACCCCAGGTCTTACCTCATCTCCTTCTCCACCTCGTTCATCCTCTTCTCCACCTCCATCCTCACCCACACCTTCATCTGTCCCAGCCACACCTCAACCATCAACACCTCCATCAGCAGCTGAATTTACTGCTACATCCCTGCCACAACCCACAGGCTCTACACCAGGTTCATCCTCATCTCCACCTTCACCTGTCTCACTCACACCTCCACCATCACCTCCATCTATACCTCCACCCACATTGTCACCGCTTGAATTTACAGCTGCATCTCTGTCACAACCTACAGGTCCACCCTCACCTCCACCCTCATCTGTGTCAGTCACACCTCCACCATCTACACCTCCAGCAACACCACCACCCACATCTGAATCTACAGCTCCATCCCTACCACAACCCACAGTTGCTACGTCAGGTCCATCCTCATCCTCTTCTCCAGCCCCATCCTCACCCACACCCACAGCAGCACTGTCTGCATCATCACTGTCTCCATCTGCCACACCTACACCTCCATCTACACCACCACCTACACCTGATTCGGCAGCTACATCCCTTTTGCAACCGACAGGTGCCACGTCAGGTCCACCTTCACTTCCACCTTCATCTGTGTCAGTCACACCTGCACCACCCACACCTGTATCTACACCACCTGAATCTACAGCTCCATCCCAGCCACAACTAACAGGTGCTACGTCAGGTCTTACCTCATCTCCTTCTCCACCTCGTTCATCCTCTTCTCCACCTCCATCCTCACCTCCACCTTCATCTGTCCCAGCCACACCTCAACCATCAACACCTCCATCAGCAGCTGAATTTACTGCTACATCCCTGCCACAACCCACAGGCTCTACGCCAGGCTCATCCTCATCTCCACCTTCACCTGTCTCACTTACACCTCCACCATCACCTCCATCTACACCTCCACCCACATCTACACCACCTAAATCTATAGCTGCATCTCTGTCACAACCTACAGGTCTACCCTCACCTCCACCGTCATCTGTCCCAGTCACACCTCCACCATCATCACCCACATCGTCACCACCACCCACATCTACGCCACCTGAATCTACAACTGGTCCAACCTCATCTCCACCTTCGTCTGTCTCACTTACACTTCCAACGTCACCTCCATCTATACCTCCACCCACATCATCACCACCTGAATTTACAGCTTCATCACTGCCTCAACCCACAGGCGCTACGTCAGGTCCACCCTCACCTCCACCTTCCTCTGTGTCAGTTACACCTCGTCCGTCTACATCTCTACCCACACCTGAATCTGCAGCTACATCCCCGCCACAAACAACAGGTGCTACGTCAGGTCCTACCTCCTATTCTCCACCTCGTTCATCCTCTTCTCCACCTTTATCTTCACCTCCACCTTCAGCAGCACAGCCTGCATCATCATCATCTCCATTAGTCACACCGACATCTCAGCCACCACCTACACCATCAGCTACACCCACATCTCAGCCACAATCTACAGCATCAGGCTCCACCGCGCCCCTACCTAGTTCATCATTGGCCCCAGCTGCACCACCTCCATCCTCCACACCAGGTTTTCACAACACCATCTCCATTACAGTCTGCACCTATTATTTCACCACCCCATTTACCAACTACATCCCCATACACAGTTTTTATCCGTGCCTCAACCACCACCCTCATTCACACCTATACACCTCACACCTGGTTCTGCCACATCTACAGCAACTACCAACTATTCCATTGCATACATCTTCCCCAATACCCCCCTCCTGCACATCTAATACACCTGGGTCAACCTTCATTCAACCACCCAAGTCATCTCTGCACCAGGTTTGATCTCAACTCAAACTCCTAAAACTTCCAGAAGTTTAAATGCTGGTTACAAGGCTGACGCCATTACTATTTTGGTAGCAATTGCTAGTGCTTAATCATTCAGAAGGTCTACGACACTAGCAGACCGGACATTCTGTGGGAGCACGACAAATGTGAGTAATAGGTAATAAGGTGGTAATAATCAGTCCATCCCCTAAGTCAAAGACCTGAATCACCTAAATGAGGTACACCTTTAACCCTCTGAGGTCTAAGGCTTTTCAGAGGCTTTTAGGCTGCTTGCACCACCCTAACATTTTCAAGTATTTTCATTTCATATATATATATATATTTGGGACCTGGAAGGTCTGAGGTTTCTAATGGTGTGACTTATATGTTTCAATGACAAAAACTCACAGAGTTACAGATTTGTTTTTGGAGACACATTGCCCTCTGAAGGGCACTCTGACCTCAGAGGGTTAACTGCCAGTTGCATTAACCTATTTCAAGGTTAACATCGGAATCAGCTGCATTAAAATGACCCAGTCTGTGGTGGTGCTGTTGGACAAGTCTTCAAAAAGTGTTTTGATAATAAGCTGTATCACACAGCTTAACCCTTTGAGGAGTAAGGCTTTTCCCCCAGTAGTTCTAGAATTTTACTTGAACATTCTACAGCTCACAATGAAATGTGAATGTTGAAAATCCAGCAAAGTCCTTGTGACATCATAGTCAGACCTCAAAATGTTTAACATTTGAATCACATATATATGGGATAATATCAATATTCATATCAGTCGATCCTCAATGTGATATGAGTCACAGTATTGATTCCATTGCAGCTATATTTGCTGGTTATTTTTGACATTGGCCTCGCTTGCATGAGACATTTAATTCAGAATTAACTCAATATAATTCTGAATAAAGCTTAATTCCGCTTTGAAAACGGCATGTAAACACCTCACAATTCGGAATTAAATGAAAGTTCAATGTAAACTCAATGGGACTATTGAATTCTGAATTATTAATTCTGAACTAAAAACGTCATGTAAACGTGGCCAGTATCATCAAGGCCCTACCTCCATTAACTATTCATGTCTGATGCTCCAGGTCCAACAGCTACTCCACCACCAACTCCACCCTCTACAACACCCTCAACCTCCATACAGCCACCATCAACCCCCCCAGCAACAGCCACCCCATCACCCACTCCACCCTCAACTCAAGGCCCAGTCTCCACTCAGCCGCCAGGACCAGGCTCAACCTCTACCCAGCCACCCACAACACCTTCAACTCAGGGCCCAATCTCCACTCAGCCATCCTCAACTACATCCTCAGCACCAGCCTCCACCCAGGCACCTACCCAGCCAACCACAACACCGCTACCACCCCCAGTACCAGGTCCACCCTCCACACACTCCCTTCACTACACTCATGCAACTTCATCACCCTCCACACAAAGCCTAATCTTTGTACAGCCACACTACCCCTCTAATACATTACTCACCAAGCCTAGCGCAAGGATATACCTTCACACAGTCAACCTTAGCACAAGGATACACCTCCACATCCATCTTCATCACCCACAAGACAAAGCCCAAACTCCACCCAGCCACCTACCCTACCAACACAAGATATACACACTCCATACACTCTACCTCAGCACCTATAGTGTGAGGTCCAACTACACACACTCCACAGCACCTGTAGTGTAAGGTCCAGCTACACACCGTGTACCACGGCACCTGTAGTGTAAGGTCCAACTGCACATGGTCTACCACAGCACTCGCCATTTAAGGTCCAATTCCACACACTCCATGAACTTGTAATGTAAGGTCCAACTGCACAAGGTCAACCACAACAATGTACAGTAAGGTCCAACTTCCCTCAGTCAACCACACCACATGGATATACCGTCATCCACTCCACCACAGCATCTGTAGTGTAAGATCCAGCCGCATACACTCTACGCACAGCACCCACCATGTCAGGTCCATCTTCCCTTAGTCATTAGGTCCAATGATATACCTCAATTCAGTCAACCTGTGCACCCACAAGGCAAAGCCCATTAGTCCCATCAGCTAGTTTGAAACGTACATGTAATCTGATTGGATAGTTTGAAATACATCCGTTAGCTGATTTGCTAGTTTGAAATCGTACATGTCTGATTGGCTATTTCCTCTTACAGTTACCACCCAAACGACTGCGTCCACAGCCGCCCCAGCTATAGTGACGCTGACGCTCACACTACAACAAGAATTCACTGCCGACCTCGCTAACCCCGCGTCAGCCGCCTTCCAAAGCCTTGCTCAGGACACCAAGAACCAGGTATTTACACACGTATTTGGAGGAAGAAGGGCAGGCGGAGGAGAGTATACACACCAATGTGCGTAGTTTTTCTGAGGTGCTGGCCCAACTTCTGCATTCTAACATCCAAGAAAATAAACAATATGCTACACACTCTCCTCCGCATTTCATACATAAAAGCAATTAAACGTTCTATACAGTAATGTAAGATGTTATAATAATAATAGTAATCATAATATTATTAATATAATTTAAATATTCTTTTCCCTCAGTTGGAGCCCATTTTCAGAGCTGCCTATCAGGGATTCCTTGCTCTGATAGTTAAAGGTTTTAGGTAAGTCCACAGATGCACACACCCTCACCAAACAGAGTTGAGGAATGTAGCCACACCCCTGTTGGATTTCATTTTTACATTTCATTACAGTACATTATATTTGGCAGACACTTTTAACCAAAGCGACTTACAATCGAGGACATAATCATAGCATACATCACTTGGAGATACAGCGTGCACGGGGTTAGTTTTGTTAAAATGTATTTAAAGGATAACTTCAGCCAATTTCAATATGCTGTCGTATTGATCACGCTACCCTTGACTTCTCAGTACCCCGTGATGCTGCATTTTTCACTCAGCCCTTTCTGAAATCTGAGCTATTCTAATGGGGGCAGATTTTGTTTACATTGAACACTTTCTTAACATAGGCCTACTCCAAATATTATCCCACAAGGTATTGCTGTTTGCTAGTTGTCTGCTGATGTTGCATAACCTTTTGGATGTTATTGGGAATAAATCAAGATGTTTTTTTGAAATGTAAACAAACACCTGCCCCCATTACAATGACCAGGATCTCGGAAAAGTTTGAAGGAGAAAGAAATCACAGGTACTGACAAGTCCAGGGTAGTGTGAGCATTACAACTGCATGTCGAAATTGGCTGAAGTTATCCTTTAAATACATTAGGGCAGGGCAAAGAAGTGTACACAAACACATGCCCACCCTACATACCCAACGCACAACATGCCTTAGCGTCTTCCACGGGTCTGGGCCAGCTCCGACATCAATAGGTAAATAGGCAAGAATCTTTACTTGCCTCTTGAAGGTTGGGAGAGATTATCCTAGACTTGTTGTTTCTAGTAGTGTTTTCCACCACTGAGGAACAACGTAATTGTTCACTAGTAGTCTTGACTGAACTAACATGGTCTTCACATGCCTACCAGAATTGTATGATCGATAACAGACAGTTTCTTGTCCACTTTGTTTTTAAGTTTCTGTGTGTGTGTGTGTGTGTGTGTGTGTGTGTGTGTGTGTGTGTGTGTGTGTGTGTGTGTGTGTGTGTGTGTGTGTGTGTGTGTGTGTGTGTGTGTGTGTGTGTGTGTGTGTGTGTGTGTGTGTGTGTGTGTGTGTGTGTGTGTGTGCACGCGTGCGTGCGTGCGTGCGTGTGTATATCAGGTCTGGATCTGTCATTGCGGACACAGAACTGAGTTTCAGTTCCGCGTCGTCAGCTCCCAGCACTTCCAGCATTAGCAATACAACAGAGGAAGCCATCGCTGGCGGCAACCTGACACTAAACATTAGCTCAGTTAGTGTGAAAGCAGGTACCATTAGACACACACAGACACACACACACACAAAGAGGCACACACACAAAAACACACCCGTACACACGCACACACGCACACAGGCACACAGGCGTGCACGCGCACACACACACACACACACACACACACACACACACACACACACACACACACACACACACACACACACACACACACACACACACACACACACACACACACACACACACACACACAAACTGTGCATAAGAAGAGCACAAGTCTGCATTGTCACTTTGAAATATTGTTTTTTTTTCTATATTTTTTTCTTTTAATTTTGTTACTGTATATTGAATTTCTCCCATTGTCCCTCCTCCAGGTGCACTCCCTACCACCACCCAGTCAACCCCAGCCTCCTCCACTCAAGGTAAGGTACAGTTTACACTTATAGACTAGAAGCATTTCCAGAAAAAGGCCCTTTATAAGGGTGTTAGAAGCATTTTTTAGTAAAAGTTGGGAACCTAGTTTTCTAAGACAATTAGAGTACCCTGAATTCAGCTAGCCTGGTTCCCAAGCTGAATTTTGAGTTTTCGACCATGAAATGGGCAAAAAACAAGATGGCCGCCGAAATTCTTGATTTTGGGCAGAATACGTTAGAAAGTATCACTTCTCCATGTAAATAAATGTGCAATGCTCACATATTTGCATTTAAGATGTATTCCTACACTTACACAAAGGCAAAATGTCATGGCAAAAAGATAAAAATTACTATAATTATGCCTTTTTATAATGTGATATCCTTGTAAACTGGCATTCAATAGCAATAGCCTCCGTAAAGCACATTATCATACACAATTGTCATTCAATAAGATTTGTAAAGAAAAAGAGAGAGAAAGAAGGTAGTATTATCTAAAAAAACTAAATATTGGAACATGAATATGTCCCCGGTTCTTTGAAGGAGATGAGTGAGCCATCTCTATGGGAGCACACTCTCAGCTGTACGATTAGCTGAAGACCTTTGCAATCACGCCAAAGGTCCAATCAACTGCGTCGTGGGCGGGATGTCCACTTTCTCAAAACCAAAAATAAGCCACTTTGATGCCAAACCTCTCTTCGGCTGTCGGCAACAAGGGTGTCTTGAGAGATGGCTCACTCATCTCCTTCAGAGAACCGGGGACATATTCATGTCCTAATGTTCTCTTTCAGTCGAATCATTCGCATATCTATGGGAGAGTTACAATCACTCCCGATTGCTGGTCCAAACTAGGCAGAACTCCAAGAGCCTCCTGTAAGGATAGCGTTCCTATCACCCTACAGACAATCAGTGGTCGTGCACAGAACCCTATGTTCCTGTGGCAATGTGGTCACATCTAGCCGGTAGAACCGGACAAAGGTGGTGGGGTTGGCCCAACCAGCCGCTCTGCACACGTCTGAAACTGCTGCACCCTTGAAGAGAGGACAAGATGTAGAGACTGCACTGGTAAAGTGAGCCCTAATCTGAGCCGGGGGTTGGCGACCTTTGGACTCATATGCCAGGGCAATGGTTTGAACCAACCATTTGGAGACCTCTATTTTAAAACTGTGAGCCCTGTAGAGGGCTTGATGAAGCACACAAACCGCTGCTCAGTGTTCCTAAAAGAGTGAGTCCTGTTCATGTACATGCGTAAAGCGTGCACAGGGCACAAGTTGTGTTGTCCACTCTCTTCCACGGATCTGAAAGGTGTTGTGCAAAAGCAGTTTGGAGAGACCCCTCTTGGAGGGGCTCGAAAGGGGCCCCACACATAGCCTCCAGTACTAGAGAGATATCCCAGATGACGTAGCACGGGGCGTAAGTATCTAGTGGATGGGCACTCAGAGTGTTGGAACTGAATCCTACATGGCACAATGAAATCGCTGCAAAGTAGACTTAAATGGTAAAGCATTGTCTCCCCCCAATAAGTCTTGTAGAAAGGACAACACCATCGGTACAGAACACTGAGAAGTTGTCTTGTTGCGTTGGTCACAGTAGCGTTCAAAGACAGACCACTTCAGGTTATACAGTGTCCCAGTAGATTGGGCCCTGGCCCCTTGAATTGTCCTGATAACGTTATCCAGAAAACCGGTTAGGTTCAAATGTTCCCTTGCCAGACTCATAGGGCCAGGTGGCCCCTGGGCTGGGGGATGTCCTCCTGGTCCGGTGCTAGACTCGAACCTGCAGGAGAGGGGAAAGTAGCAGGAGGGGCTGAAGCCCCTACGCTCTCAGCTGAGGCCCCTGAGCCCCGTGGGTTAAGGTTGGACAAACCCTGAGAAATCTCACCTCCTTGCAGGAGGGGAAAAAGGGAGGCGTCAGACGAAGGCGCTCGTGGTGTATTATACAGGACTTTTGGAGTCTACAAGCGCGCCATGAATGGTGACGGGGTGCGCTTTTGTGCCAAGTGCAATGGCCTGCGGTGATGGCCAAGGGGCTCCGAGGCAGCTGCTCGAACTGGGGAAGCCACATCAGCCACTAGGGTGGTGGTCAGTCCCTGCTGTATGAGATTCTCTGTGGTGGCAGGGAGTTGGGATAAAAAGTCGTCAACCTTAGGCGGGAGATCGAAGCACTTTGCCAGGGGGGAGTCAGAGTCTGACTCCACTGAAATGCGTTGCCAGTAGTCGACCGTAGTCAAGAGAACAAAGAGACAGAGCAGGCTAGAACTAGTCAAGGTCTCGTAACTCGTGTCGTTCAGGGTACTCGTGACCTCAGTCAGGAGATGTGCGTCCAAGGAACTGGGTACGCACAAATGTGTGTAAAGAACTTTTACTCCGTATTGTTTCTAATCTGCGATGAGTAGGTTCCGTCATTGTGAAGTTTCTTGCTGCCATGGAGGACACTGTACATTTCATATGTTTGATCTGCAATGTGTGATCTCAGGTTAAAATAGAGTGTCCACCTACACAAAGCTGAGGCTGTCTCGGTGATCGCAATGATGCTCTTTTATTGCCTGTGACATTTACCCACTTCATAGCCTGATCAGAATCTGGCTAAACTTGTATGTTCCTGTCCAAAATGTGAAGATATGACAATGCATTTGTATTCAAAGTATCAAAATGTGTGCAAAACATGCGCAGTAGCGCATAGTAGGACTATTGGCAAATACAACGCAGCAGTCTGTTGTTCCTTTGATGACAGTGACTGATTGAACACTGACCAAGAAGTCTTCATGTCTAAGTTTTGACAGTGCAAGAAGAAAGCTAGGTCCGTGGCCTTTGCTTGTTTAGCATACTTATGCTCCTCTCCAGATTTTCCAAAGCATGATTCAGCAATGGGTGCTGAAAAAGTTGGTTTGAATGTCCTAGGAGTAAGCTTAATCCTGAGAGGATGTAGTTCCATCAGGGCATTTGGCACATTTAATGTAGGGCCTATGTCTAGTGGACACCTCATATCTTTAACAGAATCATCAATTGGTTGGCCTCTCTGCCATGCTGCCATTTGTGTTGCATGGGAAGTATTCTTCATCAAGTGTTTCATCCAGGATGTCAATGTTATCACATGTGTAGTGGATGAATTTATCTGCCGCAATGTTTGTTGGAATAATGGCACCACTCTCATGGTTCAGTGTTTTTAGTGTGCTCTCAGCTAAGGAGGATCTGGACTTGGAGGACCTGGTTGTAACTCAGACAATGACCTGCCAGGTTGAATTGTCGTATTAGGTATTTTACCCAATAGCTTGATGAAGAGTACAAGCAAGACCGACATGTTTCGGAGTCCATTTTTTGCCATCACTGACACAATAAACAAGGACTTAAGCCTCATTCAGAACTGTACTTTGAGCAAGTTTTTCCTGGCTACCAATTCCATCATCTTCAAGAGATGTCTGGCCACTAACAATCAGGCTGAGTAGCATGTATAGACTATCTCAAATGTATGCAATAGTATCTTATAAAATATGTAAAATATGTCTGAACATTTTTCAAAATGACACAAAATAACTTATGTTATATGTAATATCATGGTGTCATCTAGCGATTTCTGGACAGTTTTCAGAGAGCTAATAGCAACTTTAAGTGATTTTTTGGAAACACTAAATACTGCACATCATGCTAAGTATTTCTAAAATACTTATATCAATTGTCTTATCCATATAAACACACATAGGCTACAAATATCTTATTAGAAAAGCTTAATATTTGAAACGTTTAGGCTAACACCTACAATATTAGCATTATTAGCATTCTAGAAGCTATTTTATACTTTTTAAAATCCTCTATAGTAGATACATTCATCAAGAAACATTATTGGGACACAAAATGTTAGAAAAGAGTATTTATTTCTAAGTACAGCAATACCTGGTAAAAATGCTCTGTCAAAAATAGCGTATTTTGGCAGCCATTTTGTTTTTCAAATTTAACTGTCAAAACCTCAAAATCCAGCTTGGGAACCAGTCTAGTTGAATTCAGCACACTTAAATTATGTTAAGTACATAGGTTCCCAACTTTTACTAAAAAATGCTTCTAACATTCACAAATATGAAAAATGTGTCTAGACTATTAGCTGACACTTTTGTCGAAAGCAATTTACAGTTATTTTAAGTACAGGGTATTGGTTACAGTCCCTGAAGCACTCTGGTGCGGGCTTATGGTTGGTGCATTGATTGAGGGCACCTCAGCCATGGAGTGAGATAGAGAGTGGAAGGGTGAGATTTGAACCTGTAACCCTCTGATCTATCTAACCATCTCCTTAACCATTGGGCCACGGCTGCCCATAAACTAAAATAACCCTACTTGGCATATGCACTTACTGGTCTGTATATTATTGTAGTATATATTCAACTCAAGTTACAACTTCAATACAATCAACCTATACCCAGCATACAGCCTCAATACAACCAGCTTCAGCACCACGTCCAACTTCAATACAATCACCCTCAACACCACACCGAATGTTATGCTAATGAGCTATGATGCTCTTTGGAGACAGCTACCATGGCCATTTGGACTGTCAGAATGATTGCATTCTGCTTTTAACAGTCCTACTCTGTCGCTTTTACTGCCAATGACACTTGCTATGAAGACAGTCCAAAAAGTCTTTGTAGCCTTTGTCTCTTCTGGTGTGTTTGCATGGTTAGAAAGCAGGCCAGTAATGGAACACAGGCCAGTGAGATTAAAGAGAGAATAAACATTAGAGAATGAATTGTATTGTCATTGATGTCTGCCCTGACTATGCCTTAGCCTTTCATGTTCTCGTCTCTTACTCCAGGTTCAACCCAAGGCTCCACCATAGTTCAAACCCCCACTGCATCTGTCGCACCAGAATCCCCCACAGCCTCTGCTGCACCAGGGTCGACCGCATCCCAAACAGCTCCTGGATCTACCGCGTCTCAAACTGCTCCCGGATCCACCGTGTCTCAAACTGCTCCCGGGTCCACCGCACACACGTCACCACCGGCTACAGTGTCCACTCTGAATCCATCAACACCCTCAGCTGGTCCCACCTTAAATCCATCGACACCCACACACACTCCAGACTCCACCTTTAATCTGTCCACACATACACCAGGGTCCACCGGTAATCCATCATCTCCGTCCGCTGGTCCCACTTTGACTCCTTTGGCTGGTTCCACCTTAACTCCATCTTCGCCAGCTCCAGGGTCCACCTTAAATCCATCCACACATACTCCAGGGTCCACCGTGAATCCATCATCTCCGTCAGCTGGTCCTACCTTGACTCCTTTGACTGGGTCCACCGTAAATCTGTCTCCAGGGTCCACTTTAATTCCATCCACACACTCTCCGGGGTCCACCTTAATTCCATCCACACACTCTCCAGGGTCCACCTTAAATCCATCAACACCCTCAGCTGGTCCCACTTTGACTCCGTCGACAGGGTCCACCGTAAATCTATCCACAAATACTCCTGGCTCCACAGTAAATCCGTCCACACACACTCCAGGGTCCACCTTAAATCCATCCACACATAGCCCCGGTTCTACCTTGAATCCATCAACACACTCTCCAGGGTTCACCTTTAATCCATCCTCCCCGTCAGCTGGTCCAACTGTGAGTGCTTCTCCAACGGGTCCGACTGTGAGTTCGGCTCCAGCTGCGTCTCCTTCATCAGGTATGAACCTATGAATAACATTTAATTTTCTTAACCCATTAACCCATTAAATGCACTCCGTTTCACCAGTGGAACATAATAATAGTCGCTGAAAATATTTTAGCCTCTAGTAATGCATTACGACTTGGTCATTGGCTAACAACAAGTTTATAACGTTTTGTCTTAATGGGTTAAGACATCTGTTATAAATGGACTGTTAGCAGAATGCCAATGACCAAGTCGTAATGCATTACTAAAGACCATGTGCAATGTCATAGCAATGTAGCAATGTTTTCAGCGACTATTACAGCATTCCACTGTTGGAGCGCCGTGCATTACAGGGGTACTCTCACAGTGTCAGTGTCATGAGGTTTCGCCTATGAATAACACTTACGCCCTTGAGCAAGGCACATAACCCCATAATTGCTCAAGGGACTGTAACGAACACCCTGTGCCTGAATAACTTTATGTAGCTTTGACTAAATAAATGTCACATTGTATTGCTAAGTGTAATGTGATGTCAACTAATGTGATGTCCATTTGCTCCCCCTAAAGAATCATTCAACCCTCAACAGACTTGTGAAGATGATTGTTGGATATTAACTTTGAAAATGTAGTAGAATGTGGCTTTAACATGTCCTAACGTGTTCCTTTCTGTTCTCATGGGCACTCTGAAACAATGTCTACATTCTTCAGTGTCAGCCCCACATCAATCCACACTGGATATCTCAACACCTGATTCTCCATCCACAGTTGAATTATCAACATTGATACCTCCATCTACACTCCATATGACCACATCTGAACTGCCATCCACAATTACTGTATCAACACCTGAGTCTCCGTCCACAATTCACATGTCATCCACTGCTACACCCATCTCATCACTACCACCATCCACGGCCCCAGCGTCCACCAAATACATGCAGTCCTCCTCCTCCATGTCTCCACCCCCATCATCTCTGTCTCCATCTTCACCTCCACCACACTCCACCCCAGATGCTACGTCAGGCCTGGCCATATCAACAGCTCCACCTCCATCAGCCCCCGTCACATCTCCTCCACCATCATCCACATCGTTTTCCGAATCTACACCTACAGCCACATCCACCCTGCCTCAGCCTACGTCAGGTCAAACATCACCTCAACATTCATCAGCATTCGTCACATCACCATCACCATCATCATCATCATCATCACATTCACCCACATCATCCTCATCATCTCCAGATGCATCGCCTTCAGCAGCTACTACGTCATCTCTGCCACATCCCACATCAGCTGCTGCATCAGCAGCTCCAACCACACCTCCACCATCCACTCATCCACCTACAGCGCCCGAAACAAGTTCAGCCTCCACACAAGGTTCAACCTCCACCCATCTTGCAACTTCTCCGTCCTCCACACATGCTCCAACCTCTGAAGAGTCACCTTCTCCATCCTCCACACACAGTCCAACCTCGACCCAGCTTCCTACTGTACCATCAACACATTCTCCAACCGCCACCCATGTGTCAACTTCTCCACCCTCAACACATGCTCCTACCTCAGTGCAAACACCCGCTCCACCTCCACCCACTACCCAACATTCCACAGCTACAGCCTTGCACTCCTCCTCCTTCTCTCCAGGTGCCACCAGACCACCTCCTTCTACATCTCATCATTCCACATCTATTCCAACTCCTACACCTCCTGCACCACCACCCACCTCCACATCTCTTCCATCTTCGACACAACCCTCATGATCTTAAATCATGTATCCCCACCACCCTATCTATCTATCTATCTATCTATCTATCTATCTATCTATCTATCTATCTATCTATCTATCTATCTATCTATCTATCTATCTATCTATCTATCTATCTATCTATCTATCTATCTATCTATCTATCTATCTATCTATCTGTCTCTCTCTCTCTCTCTCTCTCTCTATCTCTTTCTCTGTCTCTCTCTCTCTCTCTCTCTCTCTCTCTCTCTCTCTCAATCTATCTATCTATCTATCTCAATCTTTGACAGTAACACCTGACTCTGTCCTTACTTCCACAGCTACCACCCATTCGCCAGCGCCCACAGGAGCAACCAACCAATCACCTGCACCCACAACAGCAGGAACCACCCAATCAACTGTGACGACAGTAGCCACTAGCCAATCGACTGTCTCTGCTGCCCTGAGGCTGACTCTGGACCGGGTGTATAGCACCGACCTAGCCAACTCAGCATCCACCGCCTATCAGGAGCTAGAGCAACTTCTCAAGACACAGGTGTGTGTCTTTCTGTGTGTGTGTGTGTGTGTGTGTGTCTTTCTGTGTGTGTGTGTGTGTGTGTGTGTGTGTGTGTGTGTGTGTGTGTGTGTGTGTGTGTGCGTGCGTGCGTGTGCGTGTGTGTGTGTGTGTGGCATCAATCTCAACATAAACAAATTCATTTATTGTGTGTTTTGTTGCAGCTGGAGCCTGTTTTCCGAGCAGATTACACTACGTTCATCCGTTTAACTGTAATCAGCTTCAGGTGAGTGCCAAATGTACTATAAACTTATCTGTTTCAGTTAGCCTATTCTTTATGACTTTTAAACTCTGTTTTGCTTTATTTTTGTCTTGGTTTTTCAATCTGCTTATGTGTCTTGTTTTATTATTGCTTCTCTTCGTACAGTGTCCTTAAGTGTTTTCAAAGGCGCTTTTAAAGGGACACTCCACCCATTTTGCATTAGGCTTTCCATTGATTGACACCCAGTCATACTTTTGAATGGTCTTTCAAAAATCTCTCAATTCCCCCTGAGATTGGAGAAATCCACATTCATCTCTTAACACTTCCTATGTCAATGATGTAAAAATGGTCATTTTGCATCATCGACATAGGAAGTGTAAGAGAGGTGGATTTCTGCTGAGACTACAAGCCTTTTTCCCACCTTTTCAACCCCGCCCATAGGGGGTTGGACCTAATGCTCTAACAGACCTATCACAGATCAGTGTCCAAGTGCTTTTGAAATCACTGGCATTGAGGCTCCAGTAAGCAGTGTTGCCAGATTGGGCTGTTTCCCACCCAATTGGGCTGCTTGGGATGGCCGTCTGCGGGTAAAAATGGCATTTTACAGGAAAACTTGCCCAATCTTTCCCATCGATATCAATAGAATTGGGCGGGATTTAGTGCTTCCAGGCGGGTTTTGAGCATTTTTTGGGCTGGAAATCATCAGCCTTATCTGGCAACACTGCCAGTAAGTCACTGGCATAGCTGGAAAGGAGAAGCTGGAGCACACTGCAGCTTAGTTTTCAAGACTTTATTTTGTGCACACACCCGACCAACGTTTCGGTGTTGCTACACCTTCTTCAGAGTCAAATGATGGCAAGAGAGAGACACACATTTCAGGACTTGACATTCACAGGTGATCCCACTTGGTTTGGCTAAATTGGTCTCATCTCATTGCAGGTAATTGACCCCACCCCCCAACACCAGGACAAGATTGCAGACAATTAGACAGAGAGGCTTTGTGGAAAGGCATTTTGGATTCATACTCTAAATTCAGTGGAGCCTCAGGGCATAAATGAGGAACACAATATGTCTTGCTCTCTGTAACAAATTGTTCCAGCATCACGGCTGTGGTCTTCTAATAATTGTAGCTGTGGTTTTATTGACAATGTTCTTTGTGTATTGTTTTTTTCACTTTTTTATTTTGTTTTGGGAAGTTGGCAAGCTGTCTAATTGTCTACAATCTTGTCCTGGTGTTGGGGGGTGGGGTCAATTACCTGCAATGAGATCAGACCAATCAAGTCTTGAAATGTGTGTCTCTCTCTTGCTATCATTTGACTCTGAAGAAGGTGTAGCAACACAGAAACGTTGGTCGCGTGTGTGCACAAAATAAAGTCTTGAAAACTAAGCTGCAGTGTGCTCCAGCTTCTCCTTTCCAGTGATGTCTGTCCCACTGTGATGCACCTGCAAGCAGGGTTGCCAGATGAGGCTGATGATTTCCAGCCCAAAAAATGCTCAAAACCAGCCTAGAAGCTCAAAATCCGGGTTTTTCTGCTAAATGCCATTTTTACCCGCACACGACCATCCTAAGCAGCCCAATTGGGCGGGAAACAGCCCAATCTGGCAACACTGCCTGCAAGCTGAGGGAGGGATGATGCATAGAGTCCCAAATACCTGGGTGTGGCCTGTGGAACTTGAGCATTGCAGTGCATTATGGGGATTGTTGTCACAAATCCACAAGCACTAAAAAGTCATTTTCTGCCTTTTCTTGGCCAAGAAGGCACCAAATTAGAAATGTACGTTACTCTTCTACTATACATATGACCCACTTTCAGTAACATATTCATGTCTCCACCGGTGGAATGCCCCTTTAAATGACATGTATTACTATTATTATTTATTAAATGTCAATATATTATTACATTACAGTTAGTTGCCACTTTTTATCCAAAGCCACCTAAAGTTATTTTAGATACTGAGTATTGGTTACAGGCCCGTATTGGTTACAGACCCTGGAGCAATGTGGGGTTAGGTGCCTTGCTCAAGGGCACTTCAGCCATGGATGAAGGTGCTGGTAAGGGTGGGATTTGAACCTGCAACCCTATGATTTCGAGTCCAATGCTCTACTTATTGAGACATGGCTACCACAAGCTCTTCTATGTTACTGTTTGCTACTTTATTTTTGTGTTAAATGTGAATGTACTGTATGTAAATAGTGCCAACCCACACTATAACACATTGCAGTCGGTTAAACATAAAAAATGTAAAGTTGCCCTGCTGCCTGAAGTTTGTAAGTTAACTCAACTCGAGGCTTACTTCAACTCAAGGCTTTCTAAAGGCAAGGCAAAGGCAAGGGCAACTTACTATTTTTACGTTTAACTGGCTGCGATTTGTTGCAGTACACAGGCTCCAAGCCTGACACTCTAATCCGCCCCCTTGACCTCATCATAAGCCTACCAATGCCCCCCTTGACCTCATCATAAGCCTACCAATGCCCCCCTTGACCTCATCTTAAGCCTGCCAACGTCCCCTTATCTATCTATCTATCTATCTATCTATCTATCTATCTATCTATCTATCTATCTATCTATCTATCTATCTATCTATCTATCTATCTATCTATCTATC
>NC_085857.1:58198066-58255566 GCF_034702125.1 Engraulis encrasicolus
CAATTGCTTTGGCTCATTTGCATTTATTTAGTCCTTCTGTCAAAAGTAAACTGGATGGTTCAACATAACTACATGGATCCTCATCACTTGCTCATATCTCTCCAAAAACAGTTTACCCGTGTGTCAAAACTAAATTCCTTCCCCACATATATTATCAGTACCCCCAAAATACATTGTCCCTTTGCCATTGTGTAAGCACTGCCAGTCAAAATGGTTAGATGTTTTGTCTACGTTCAGCTAACAGATTTTGACTATTTAAAAAAATGAAAATGTGAGTGAAACCATTGAAGTTTGACAACACAGACAATTTACCAAGGAAATTTATCAGTAACTTTCTTTACTGTAAATTCACATACAGAAAGCAATGCCCATATATTACAGGTTTCTCATTGGTTTGACTCATTTCTCAAAACAGAGGTAACATTCTCAAAATAAAATGGACAAATCCCAAAGCAACTAGCAATTGTTCAAAACAGAATGACGTTTGAAAAAATGTCAAGAAATTAGCCAAATAACAGAGGAAACTGTAGTATACATGGTTGTAAAATTATTTTCCACAAACTAGTAAAGTTACAATATCGTCTGGCCTCTTGAACACTGTCATGTGTCACTGTTTAATGAAATTCTCCAAATATTATGTCCTTGACTGTTTTGACAATTGTGTAGACTACTTTGCATATGATGACTTACACAATGAAATCATGCTGACATGTTTTGGAGAGGGCAACCATTACACTGAGAATTGTGTAATTCGTTTAGATAAGCAAGATCAATTTATTTGGAAAATGTGCTTAATGTATGCTCAATGTGTCAACTGTAGGGTACTTGTACATATCCATCTGCAGAGATGTAATAAACATTTGAGACATGTACAAAGCATTTGATATTTGATGAAAGCAATGAGAAATGCCATTCTGTTTTGGGAAACTGTCATCTCAGTTTCGAGAAATTAGTCAAACCAATCGAGAAAAACTGTAATGTGAACTCTCCACTAATGACAAACATTTCTTTCTTTCCAGCTTGAGCCGTTCTTCATTCAGGATTTCTCAGGATTGTTCATAAGTTTGACGGCCAGGAACTTCAGGTTGATATCACAATTCTTCACAGTAATAACCATACGAAACATTCAGAGCAGAACTGGTCACTTGTAATCTCTTTGTGTTTTTGAAACTCTTGTTCTGCTTGCTTGATCTTTCAGCCAAGGCTCGATCATCCACAATACAGATCTGACATTCACGTCTGGCAACAGCACTCTTCCCAACAGCACGGAGATATACAACACCATGCTGAGAGCTGTCGAAAGTGGAAACCTCACTTTCACCATCACCTCAATCGACGGCATAGGTGAGGAATTGCATGACTCTTGCTCCAGTCGAAACTTGACTAACGTCCTTGTTCTTGTTCCTTGCATGAAGTATAAGATAGATAGATAGATAGATAGATAGATAGATAGATAGATAGATAGATAGATAGATAGATAGATAGATAGATAGATAGATAGACAGACTTAGTGTCCCCAGGGAGAAATTTGTTCTCACCACCATCAGTGTCTTGTCACAGCCTGCATCACGCATACATAAGGCATACATAACAGACATTACTGTAAGACATTAACCACCATTGGACATTGACATACTAGACATGATACATGTATACAGGCACAACATTGATGGCAGTCCTGTCTTGCACTTTGATGTCAGTCTGTAAATGTCAGTCCTGTGTATGTCTATGTCCTGTCATGGTACAGAGAGAGAAACCTAATTTCAATTTCCTTGTATGACCTGTGCATATGAAGATACTGACAATAAAAGCTGACTTGACACTGGATACATACCCACTCAGACACAGACAGCACAACAACAACAATGATGACAGTCAGAGACTGTATACACCCCAGGAGGGTCCAATGCACGGTCACTATGGGAGGTTGTTTAGTGCAGTGATGGCATATGGAACAAAGCTTTTGATGAAGCATGCTTGTCTCCATCTGATTGACCTGTACCTGCGGCCAGATGGGAGCAATGTGAAGTGTGGGTGTAAGGGATAAGTAAATCCCATAACCCCTCTCCCTTTACATTGTTTCTCACAACCTCTTTTTTTCTTTCAACTGTATGTACTGCATGTAAATCCCGTAAGTCTTGCAGCAGTTGAAATGTAACAGACGATCTTGTTTGTGTTCCTTTTATTTTGTATAAATCTGTCATGGTTCATACAACATAGAAGGATAACGCTTGTTCCCGTTACAATGTAACTGACATCCTTGTTTAACATAGGACAACACTTGTTCCTGTTACAATGTAACTGACGTCCTTGTTTTAACTTAGAAGGATAATTAATCATTGTTCCCGTTACAACGTAACTGAAATCCTCATTTGCGTTCCTAGCATGTTGTATTAATTCCATAAGTCTTGCTCCAATTGACGTCTTCATATTGCTTCTATGCTGTATAAATCCCATAACTCTTGTTTGAGTCGAAACACAACTGACGTCCTCATTTGTGTTCCTTGCATGTTGTATAAATCGAAGAACTATTGCTCCAATTGCTCCTGTTACAATATAATAAGTATGTTTGTATATAATTCACGAAAAACAAATAAAAAACATTTAATCAGCACAATAGTGGCATTTTCTGTCGTGGCGTCCTTGTTCGTTTTCCTTGCATGTTGTATAAATCACTTGCTCCAGTTGTAACTGAAACTCATTTCCTCATACCTGAATGTACTGTACCTTATATTTCTGAATGTACACTACATATAGTAAATCCTGTAAGTCTTGCTCCAGTTGTAACTGACGTCCTTATTTGTTTCCCTTCTGCCATCAGCTGTTTCCTCTGGCATGGCCTGCAGTGTCAACAGTGTCCTCACCTGGACTTTGGTGGGCGGGGCTCTCCTGCTACAGGGCCAGTGGTCGGCTCTGTGAAACGCCACTCGCCAAACCGTCCAATGACGTGACGTGAAAATGCACAGAGGACAGACAACATCTTCTTAAGAATGAAACAATTTCTTCACAGTTCATGCAGTCACTGAACACTTTGTGGACTTTGTGGAACATAGTAACCATAGACACTCCAAACACAGATCTATTGAAATACAGTAACAATGGGGATAGGCTGAAATGTCAAAAAAAAATTCTACTAGAAAATTGTAACCAAAGATATTTCACAGAAGGGCCCAATGCAATATAGAGAAAATGATAAAAGACCACAGTAACTGTAGACACTGTGCATGAAGAATATATAGTATCTATAGTAACACTCAACACAAGAACAGAGATGTATGAAGTAATTACAACACTAGTGTAATTACAACACTAGTTGTGTGATATGACATGATTTAACGTCTTACTACTAGTGTTGTAATTACATAAGAGTACCTAATTGCGCTTTATGCAGTTTTAAGAGCTTAATGACTTATTTGTAACCCTAGACACTTAACAAGAGCATAAAGAACATATTTATAAATAAAGATGCTGTACAAAGGGGTCTGATGGAACATAATAGTAATCATAGTCCAAACCAGGTGCCTAAGTAACGTGCAAAGAGTCCTTATATATTATACATGTTTGTTTTCTTTCAGCAATCTATTTTTGTGTCTCATAATTATGCATTGTATTTATTCATTAACGCCTTTTGCAAATTATTAAAAGCTAATGAACACCACTATTGTGTTGACAGCTTGTTTTCACTCCACCATACACAAAGCCAGAATGTCTTATGCCAGGGTCACATAAACAGGAATTTGGCAAAGCGAAGTAAACTTCACCACTGATTCCTATGAGGGAAGCACCATCTGACACCATCTAAAGCAAATTTGTTTATCTTGGTCTCAAGAGAGATGAACAGACCAAGGATATGGATCACTGGAACCATGTCGTGTGATCTGAAGTGACCAAGATAAACAAATTTGCTTTAGATGGTGTCAAGCATGTGTGGTGGTAAACAAGTGAGTTTTACAAAAAGGTGTATCCTCTCAATAGCCAAGCATGGTAGTGGGACTGACATGGTTTGGGGATGCATGAATGCTGTCAACATTGGCAATCTGAAATACACCTAAAAGAAACATGCATGTCAACATGCACTGTGACTACTGAAGCAGATCATGATAATCTCCATAGGATTGCATTCAAATCTCACACCAATCTATTTAAGCCAGATGCAGACTCAAAATGTAAAAGTTCAATGCAAAGAAAGGTTGAAACGCACACTGATGACCTCCCTTGTCATCCCTTTTCATTTTGTTTCATTTCGAGACGATTCGAGCCAACATAGCCCATTCTCTACCAGATTTTAATCTGGAGTGTACTCACTTTTGTGGGTACATGTTCAAACATTAATGGCTGTATTTTGTTTTTTTCTGAGTGAGCAAGATATTTAAGCGGTTAAATATGTTGTTAAAAGGTCACTAAGCATTGTGTCAAAGTTATGCTTTCCTATGAAAATATATACTCAAAAATCTGCAAAACTGTGAGGAGTGTATTCACTTTCGTGATATACTGTAACGTGCGAATTTTGCCTGCAGCGGCCAATCAAATCAACAACAAAAATGTCATTCCATTTGATTCGCCATGACGACCTGATGATGGTTGAGCTGTCAGAATGGAACACAGAATTTCACCTCTCTTCGCTTTGCTCCTTTCACCTGTATGTGTCACTAGCGTTAATAGGAAATTATTAAAATATTAGCCTATATTTAAAACATTTTTTTATTTCCAGAATTTATGCTGCCCATCAACAAATGTTATCTTTTTCATGAATATTCACCACCTTGAATTTGCATGTATTCATTATGAATGCATGTATCTTATGAAAACTTACAGTAAAAAATATTTGGTTACAAAACATACCAGACATTTGTCAGACCAATAAATATTAGTTTATTACTTGCTTGGTATTTACAGAAAATTACATTTGTGAAAAGGCAGCATATATTTTGAATGAACGACGGAAATTACGTGTACCATCTCTTTAACCCTCCTGTTACCCTCAGATTTGGGTAACATCCGTGATCCTTGAGGTCAATTTTACCCCAGCTACTAAAATCAGTAGAAACCAAAACTTTGACATATGTATATGTCTCAGATATGTAGTGTTGCTCTGTTGCTGACATAAAAGTCAAATGATGTGTGTAATGGCTGTGTTTTTTCTGTATTTATGTGGCCTATATATGCCACAGGACACATTAATTTCCCTCAGGATTAATACATGATAGGCTACTCTATTTCAGAGATCAATGACACATGTAATTCACTAAATTTGAAATTAAACTGAAATTGTCAGTAAATAAGTATACTGGGGAAAGTGTACAGTTCTAAAACTTTTGATTGGTAGTGTATATTGGATTAAGTACTACTTTCTCTCATTTGCCATGTTCATCTACATGACTGTGGTTCAAAACAGTGGTTCAGAACCATCTAGTCTTTCTTCAGGAACTGGTTTCTCTTCATGCATGGCCTTAATAGTCAGTCTCCTGAAATACATACAGTAACCCTTATTAAAACTACAAAATAGCATGTACACAGAACACATACAAGGGTTGGACAAAATATCTGAGACACCTGTTATTTTACTGTGGGAAGTTTCATGGCTGAAGTGGAACAGCTTGTTGGCTAATCTTCATGAATTGCACATTGCACCAGTAAAGTGAAGTGTGAAGGTTCAATTAGCAGGGTAAGAGCACAGTTTTGCTCAAAATTTTGTAATGGACACAACATTATGGGTGACGTATCAAAGCTCAAAAATGTGAAATTCTTGGTGCGCGTGTAACATGCACTTGCATTTTTGACCGAGACAGCAAGTCTTTTTCATGTATCAAGAGCCACGGTATCCAAGTTAATGTCTGGCACGTACGTACAGTAGGCCGGCGTAATGACAATCTCCAGTTTGGGACGATTTGTAGTTTTTTGTTCGCAATTTCTCATCAATTTAGCATACAGCATTTAGCATTAATGGTGATTGATTTCAGGTGCTCCTCCCCGCCCTTGGTGCCTGTTTCTATTGTGGGAGAGAATGTGGAGACTCTCTGTACTTACAGTACTTAGGAGTGCACCTTGACAATAAACTGGACTGGTCCACAAATTCAGATGCACTTTACAGGAAAGGCCAAAGTAGGATCGACTTCCTCAACAGGCTGAGGTCCTTTAATGTCTCCAGCCAACTTCTGCTTATGTTCTACCAGTCTGTCATGGTCAGCATGCTCTTCTATGCTGTGACTTGCTGGGGTGGTAGCATTAGGAAGAGAGATGCGGGACGCCTTGACAGACTGGTGAGGAAGGCAGGGTCAGTGGTGGGCATGGAGATGGAGACTCTCACCTCAACAGCTGAGAGCAGAGCCCTGAACAGAATGGACTGTATTATGGATAATCTACACCCGCTTCACACCACTTTCAGTAACCAGCTGAGTCTGTTCAGCGACATACTCTGTGCTCTCACTTGCAGGACAGACAGGGTAAGGAGGTCCTTTGTCCCATGGGCCATTCAACTGTTTAACAGTATACAGAAGGACACTAAGTAGGACATCATTATCGGGGATTGGACTGCCCGAGATGCTAGAGCTGGCCCAGATCGGGAAACCTCTTGGTGTGTGTGTGTGTGTGTGTGTGTGTGTGTGTGTGTGTGTGTGTGTGTGTGTGTGTGTGTCTGTGTCTGTGTCTGTGTCTGTGTCTGTGTCTGTGTGTTAATTTATGTAGCTACTTGACACCTGAATTTCCCCCTGGGAATCAATAAAGCTTCTCTACTCTACTCTACTCTACAGTATGTACTCATAGAGCTCGAAAGTGACATAATATCCTCTGCATTCACAGGACCTCAGGAAGTTTTTAGTGGAAAAAATTAGCATGTAATCCAATGGTGGTATTACAATGAAATTTTGATTCCATGTGAATTGTATCATGGGCTTCATATGTGTTGTTTCTGATATGTAAGGGATAACAGGGACGCAGGAACTGGTTTTGACCAAGGGGTGCTGTGATTGGCGGAGGGTCTGGGAGTCCTTTCCCAGAAAAAAAAAATCAGTTTTTTAGATGCAATTTCCTGCATTCTAATCAATTTTAGGGCGAGGAATGGTGAATCACATCTGAATAACTTCCTCATGTTTTATGTAGCCTAAACAAGGATGGCTAGATTTTACCTTTTTTTCTTTAACATCTCACTTTGACATTATTAAGATCTTCTTGCGGAAGGGAAACGCGCACCTGATGTGGAGGTGAGGGCGTGTTCAAGAGCAAATCGCGCTGCCTTGACAGTTTGTCTCTTCAGCATGGGCAGTGTACAATGTGTGAAATTAGAAGAAATGCTTTGACTGGGCTATGCGATGCACTCGTGAGAGGTGACCGGGCTTTCAAATTATTTAGATTTTCTTGCAATTGCGACTGTGGATCTCAAGGTGCATCTCGATCAGGACCCCTGCCCTGTCTCCCCGCCCGTGCACAAAAGCACGCACGCACAACACAGGCATAGCTCTAGCCTACTGCCTTCCCGAATGTGATTACACTCTGACGGCCAAAGAGTTCGGGCTGTGATCGGCGCAAGAAGTAAGCGCCAAAGCAGCTTGAGCCATTGCTGGCTATTGATACAGGGAGAGTGAGAAAGCCACCTTTAGTTTGCATTTAACGTAGGCCATATTTAAGACGCATTAAAAGGTGCTGCTAAACGGTGGTCAAATCAGCAGCAAGAGGCAAAAGGAACAAATCTCCAAAACAGAACCAGTACAAAATTCCAAAACATCTAACAATAGCACAGCCATTTCACACCGCGGCAATTCAACTTTGACAACTGTGATGATAGACAAGCCATGCACACGGCTGTGCAGATTCACCCCATAGCCAACTCCGAGGCTAAGCTATACTGCCCTACAATCTTAGAACGCAGTAACTCTGAAAACGGCAAACTGAGAAAAAAGGCTTCAAAGTTTTCCATATGGCGCGATAACTGTGTTGTCGGTAAATTGGTGGTGACACTTCCTGGTAATGCTTGTTTAGGATAGAAATTTAATGCACACAAAAAAACCCCAAAAAAACAACATTTATGTGTCTTTTTGCCACAAAAAACAGACTTACTGCGTTCTTGGCTGGTATTACTGCCACAAAATGGAGTTACTGCAGGAGTTACTGCGTTCTTAGCTTGTATTACTGTCTACTCCCAAACCAGTCCCATTGGAACGTGCAGCAGTAACTCGCCGACTTACAGCGTTTTTGTTTAACCTTTTTTGGGTCATTTTTGCACTTTCAAAATGAGTTTTCTCCAAAACGGAACGGTGTTGGACCACCATTTTTGGACACAAGACAAATGAGGTAGTTTAGAACCGATTTCCGATATAAAAAAAATTTCGACCATTTTGAGTTACTGCGTTCTAGTATTGCACGGCAGTATAGGCCTACCACTTCACCAGCAATAGGCAAAACCTAGCCTACCAATATATGCTACTATGAATCCAATCTCCACCGCAAGAAACAAAATAGTAACTTCTTACCTGACACAATGCGCAATTTTGGTGACATTCCCTTCTCCCGTCACACTTTAAATGCACTTTAAATTCCTTGCTTAGTTGGTCCGTTTTTGTTCACCAAAGTGATGAGACTTCTCTTCACAACAAGTTAGCTCCTCCAATGGTTTTAAGACCTTATATGATGCATGACCAACACATCGCCGTTAATACCACTTTTATTACTACCTTGACACCACAAGCTAAACAAAACAAACGTCTCTCCTGCGTCACTGCACCGTTCTATCAAAGCTGCAGCACCCGGAGCACCCCACTTCCTGCGCCCCTGAGGGATAATGTATTGTACACACGTGACTATAGCAAAATATTGGGGGTATTATTCCGCTCCGAAGGGAAATGTTTTCCTATAGTCACGTGTGTACATTACATTATCCCGCTTATTATTATATGGTTGTGACGTCATCTATCGAATGCTCCATTCATTTCAACGGGGCTCCCCAACGTTCGGACGTCTGTTATTTTTCGATAACGGACGGGTTGGTCTATAACAGACCGCTGTCAATGGCAACAAGACTTTTCACTGCTAAAGCGACTTTTCAACAAGACTCTAATCAGCTGCTGTGATAGACAGCACCCGTTGTCCTGGCTACCGCTGTCAATGGCAACAATAGGCCTACGTTCACTGCTAAAGCCACTGGCTTGTATACAAGTCAGTGGCTAAAGCGAATGTTTCATATCACTCCGCAGGGGGTCCGGTCTTTTGTCACTCTAATCAGCTGCTGTGATAGACAACACCTGTTGTCCTGGCTACCTAGCTGTTGACTAGCGGTGTTCCACAACGGCACTGTTTTGTTTTGCGCAGCAACAATCTTAACATTAAATAGGTCTAAAGAAATGTCCCCGCCATGTGTGAATCATTTAAGTATATCCATATAATAAGCGGGTTAACTTTCGGCGAGTCGGTCGCTTTGTGGAATAGCAGCACTTCAGAGAGAACAAGACCCCTCCGCTCCGCGTCGGGGTCTGAAGATTCTCTCTGTCGTGCTGCTATTCCACGGTAGCGACCTTCTCGCCGAACGTTAACCCTTACTTATACGGCATTTACCAACATTAGAAAGCACAAATAGTTCACTCATTGGCTGCCTTGGGCGGCAGCTGACGTCATTTCGAATAGTGACGGCCCCTGCCTTTGGCGGCGGCCGCCGATAATTGCGTTTTTTATAGCCACGCCTTGAGGACGGTCTGTCCTATATTGTGTCAAAAATTCAGACTTCTACGCATGTTCTAACTGTTCCTGTAGGTGGCAGAAGTGTCCTTAGGAATAGTCAGTGCAGGGCATTAGCTCAGAGCAAGAGGAAATGTCAAGACAAAACATCCCCTTTTACTATAATAATCTCAAAAGTAGCGAAGCAAAATCATTTTTGAAAGTAAAGCACCTGTGACAGTAGTCTACTTTCTTGCCCTCTGATTTTAACACAGGCAGGCTACTGATTTTAGTGTCAGAGCCACTGACTTATATGTCAGAGCCTAACAAATGTTTTTATATACAATCCCCTTTTGCTATCTAGCTAGTAGGCATTGTAGCTAGCTTGCCCAAAATACACCATGTTCAACCAGAGATGATCTGTGTGGCAACCGTTTCATTTTGGATATGTGATCAGCCTACACAATATCAGGATCATGCGTACAAAAGATCATCTAACAGGAAAATGCACTAGTATGGGGACTGCTGGTGATGTGTAGTCACCTCAGCTGGAGATGCTTGTGTAGCAGAGTGGAAGTTAGTGATTATTTTTCAATTTTAAATACCAAATGTTGGTTGCAGTACCCAACTACGCCACTAGAGTGAGTTGGATCCCCACTCTAGAAAGTGAAGATGATTCACTATAGTTAAGACACCCAGGTTCGTTAAAAACAACAGAGACGGAGAAAGGCGAACCATTAAATTCTTGTTTTATTAATACACGATTTTCTTATTAAGAGCTGCCAAAACGCTCCCGGAGAAGTTCAATTACGTGAGGTTCCACTCGCCACTCTTCCGGGTGGTACTGCACTGTAGGGGCGCCAACGGAGGACTGCAGACTACACTCAGAATGAATGGGCTGCGTTCTCGTCTCGACAGCGCCCCTATCTGTAGGCATGGGTTAAATAACGAGAAGGCTTACCGGCAAATAGTGTACCCTCCGAATGCTCCGCTCGCTGGATGCGTTCTGACAGCTGTCAAACTGAGCTGATGGGGGGGGACTCAGTGTTGCCAAAAGAAAATTATCCAAAGTCGCTATGGGCTCGCTGAAAAGTCGCTAGAAGTCGCTAGATGACGTCATGAAGTTACAGATGACGTCACAGTGCCACGCACGGCGCGCTGATCTACAGAAAACGTGCCCACATGCCTTCGTCCACAGTACAAATGGGCGGTGCTAGCTACTTTTTGGAGATCAGAGCTAATCTGCAGCCCTGCTTAACCGTGGGAAACGCTTCTGACGGCGGCGCAGAGTCAGAATTATGTGGGAAAACGCTGAATTTGAAAATGCACGTTTTAAAAAGTCGGCAGATGCACCAAAAAGTCGCTAAAGGCGCTGGATGAGTTTTTGTCGCCAGTGCCCGGGATTCACTGCGGTCGGTGCGGCCAGCCTGCTAGTGCTCATTTAAATTTGTCATATCGGTATGCATATCCCAAGGAGGCGTACAGTTGAGGTCAATCAAATATACCTGTGTAACAACAAGACTGATCTAATTCCAAAGTGTATGCATAACATAAATGACAGTCCCAAAACATTTGGTGACCATGACCAATGACCATATCGAAGATTGTGTAATCTCGGTTTATGTTGACAGTTGGTTCCTGTCATACCTTTGTCCCATATCGCTTGCCGTAGCCTCATACAAGCAGATGCACATGTGTATGAGAATTCCAGTGCGTATCACAAAAGCTGCCACACCGTAGTGCATCCACTGTGGTGCATCATGTGTCACGTCTGTCTCTACCCGCCATTGAAAATACACTGTGTGGTGTCGTGGGAGGGAGACTGATTTGCCTCTCACAAGACAAGCGAAATAGTCGCTAGATTCTGCCAGATTGAGCCTGAAAAGTCGCTAAGTCGCTAGATGATTTTTTTTGTCGCCAGAGGTGGCCAAAAGTCGCTAAATCTAGCGACAAAGTCGCTAAATTGGCAACACTGGGGGGACTGTGGATTCTACAAGTGCTCCTGGTCATCTGGATGTACGTATGTTTGTCCCACTTTTTTGTCATTTCCCTGTATTCACGAGGCAGGCTGTGAACTTTGAAGGAAGTTTCCCCGGACGATTACAAGTTCAAAACAGTGAGTTTTATCCTTCAATACGCTGGCTTCTCATTCAATGCCATTCATTTTGAGGCTGCCTGTGACACTCCGAGTGCTCCGCCTCCCTATTTTGCATATGAACCGACTGCCTCAATGGCTTAAAGGCGCACGACATTCAACATGCTACACTTGGCTATAAAGTTTGCTACGCTAGTTAGCTAGCACGAAATCGCTAACAACTTAAATAACTTAAATAAAATAACAACCTAAATAAAGGAGCCTTGGTAAGTCAACTATTTTTTCTAATTCTACAGTTACTTTTTATGGATCTGTATAGTATGATCAGCTTACTGTATCATCAAAAAAGACAGGGGGGTTGCAGATTCTTGGAACAGAGTAGCCTTGTGTCTGGTCAGATGCATTCAGCTCACATGAGAAAGCATTGCACTTAGCTAGCCTTCACCACTCCAATCGGCTTGTGAAATGTTGGATATGTGATCAGTACTTTATCAAAAGAAAAATCATTGAACAATATATGACAAGATCACTATAGCAGAAACATCTGCAATCTGAAAATTGTCGCTCTGCCAAAGAGTAAGCTGGGCTGCCTGCCTCCCCTTCACACACACATGGTACTGGAGGAAACCAGCTGTGATTCGTTCCCCAACGAGAACAGAGCACAAAGTAAACAGAGGGAGGACGATGAGTTCCGTGCCCCTGCTGTCATGATCCATTGTGCGCACCAGCAACAAACCAAAACACTCTTGTTTTCGAGCCCACCCTGTTATATTTCCGTACATTATTAGGTTGAAAAGATCATACAAACGGTCTTTTGTTCAGGCTACAGATGACATCTCTGTAGTTGTATCTGATAGGTTTGTTGTTGTTAGGACGGTGTCATTATGGGCAAAAACGTTTGCAATTATAGTTCTACTTCAAATGGCGTTTTCTCAGCTTTTTGGCTAGAAAGCAGCATTTTGGCAAATTACACTTATTTTCAACAGATGATTATGAAAGAATGGAAAGGAGTAGAGAGACACCGTTTTTTCTTCTGATGACAGATGAGCGTCTAATCTGTGTTTTGATAGGTATGGTGTTGACATAGACACAGACCTCAATTTTCTGTGAGCCTCCAAAAAACACCCAAAATGCTGAAAAATCTCTGGCACTCTGGGTTACTCTTATGAAATGACTGGCAGCCAATGAGTTAACCATTAGTTGATAGTAACGGGCTTATTGCCATTTCATAGCGTGCACAAAAAATAGTTCGTGGAACGCTCATAATTCAAAAGGTTACCAAGCAACAGAGTAAGGTTATGTGGAGTTATGTTCTCTGAATATATTTTTTGGTTATTTTATTGGGAGGGAAAGTAATCTCATCGCCCCCTGCTGGCAACGTTCCAAGCCCCTGCAACAAATGAATGGGTTTTTTCTTTGAAAAATTACATCTCGGCCCTGACGACGAAGTAGAAGTAGTGGCAGTCATATTATAGGCAAGTTGGCCCGTTTTATCAGATCAGGTGGTAAAATGTTCGGTTTTTCACTGATCTGAACTGATTTAAATATTCTTTAAAAAGCTAATACAGAACTACACTGACTGGCATGTGTGACGTGTTTACTCCATGTAATTAGCATAGCCAAATTAGCATAGCCAAACATGAGCCAGAGAGGTGGTTACTCGTCACCACAGAAGCCATCATATCTACTAGAGAAGTTAAAACCAAACCAAAATGATCGCGTGTATATATGTTTAATAAGAAGACAATGTGGAACTCACAGGATTACAAGAATGTGAAGATATGCGAAGAACTTGCGTTCGTTCGCGTTCATTTGTTTCTCTGTGTTGTCAACGAGGCGCGAACCACAGCATGCTGGGAGCTGCAGTCCGTTTCCGACCAGATTGGTTCTTAAAAGGGCAAAAAATGACTTAAGATTTTCACAGGTAGTAGTTCATCCTATTGTGTACGCTGAAAAATGTGTCTGGTGTTATAGTTCCTAGTCATATCTTTGTGGGATTTTTTTTAAAACTCATCAATGGGAGTTTCAATAGGATCGCCCTGGTGTTTGGAACGTAACCGCTAGGATCGCTGTTTTCCACTTTCCCTCCCAATTATTGTTCTTTTCAGCCATTATGCGGCCATGTAAATGTCTACACTTGTATGTAATATGTTTGTGTCATACCAAGCACTTTTACTATGACACATGTGGAAAATGGGAGTTTATTGTGATCCAATGTTCAGTTTTGAACTAAAAGCGGCACGGTTCACTTCAGCTGCTGCTGCCATGTAATGAAAATTATTTGTATATGAAGAAAAATAAATACGCTCCAACTCAAAGGAAATCTCAGTAATATTTGCTGCCATATTTATTGATTCATGGATGAAGAAGATATACTACTAAGCGAAATTGAAAGAGAAGATCAAATTCAATAAACTGAAAAAAGGGTCCTATGTTCCCCGTTAGAGGAAGAACATAGGACCTGGGGAACATAGGGATGACCCCCCAGTGTCAAGCCCTGATACACACACACACACACACACACACACAGAGCACACACACACACACACACACACACACACAGAGCACACACACACATATCTGTATGAGGGTCTTCTGCAGGTAAGTAGAACGTGGCAGACCAGATCAGAGCATACCCTCCCAGTGTGTGTGTGTACTCGTGCGTTCCCCAGGCCTAGCCCAAGGGCAGAGACGTCAAGAGTTTCCAAGAATAACAATAGGTTGGTGTCTGTGTGTGTGTGTGTGTGTGTGTGTGTGTGTGTGTGTGTGTGTGTGTGTGTGTGTGTGTGTGTGTGTGTGTGTGTGTGTGTGTGCGTGTGCGTGTGCCCGTACCAAGAAGGGAACGCATATATAAACCACAGGGGAGGGGTGATTGGCAGTTTAGTGATGGTACAGAGATAAACAGAGCACTTCAGAAGAGAGAGAGAGAGATTTTTCACAAACTGCGACACAATATTAGAAAGAAAAAAAGAAGGTTATCAATGGAACTCCTAGGAATATCAGTGCAAACCTCTGAAAAAGAAAAATAACTAATAAGGGAAAAATAAGTGCTGGTTGACCTCATACACATCAGGATTTTTCCATAACAGAGGATTTAGGAAGAACCTTCTACTGGGGGACCATTTCCAGAGGTCCAGGAGGAACTGAAAAGAACTTCCAGAGTTCCAGTGGGAACTGAAGAGAGGGTCTTGGTTGCCAGGGAGAAGAGAAGAGGAGGTCTTGGTTGCCAGGAGCAACCTTCCTGGGAGATGAGGGTTCCAAGCAGCTGGCTGTGTCTCGGGGTGGTGGTTGGTGTCCTGCTGCAGGGTGAGTCTCCCATTGGCCAGACAGGCACCTCTCACAGCAATGCTATTGATCAAGCTGACCTATTTGCCTTTTTTCCTCTCACTTAATTTTTCAGGACATTAAGCATTAAGGAACATTATTATTATTATTATTATTATTATTATTATTATTATTATTATTATTATTATTATATACATTATTACATGTACATAGTACAGACTACAGCACAATGCTAATTTCCATCTGGTGCCCAATATCCATTTAAAATTTTTTTATTAGTCAATTGAATTAATTGTTACCATTTGTTGTCTGACCAGAATTGTATTTGTCAGGCAGAATCAGGCCTGGACTGGCCATCTGGCATAGCGGGCATTTCCCGGTGGGCCCCGTACCCTGGTGGTCCCCTATTTTCAGAAATGTAAAAAAAGGGTCAGTCAGTTCTGCGCCTCTAATTATGAGGGGCCCCATCAAGCCAAAGGTGCCCAGGCCCTATTTCTCCCCCAGTCCAACCCTGGGTGGAATGCAAGATCATCTATCAAGAATTGTATTGGTCAAGCAGGATGGAAAGTGACCAATTTCTGGTTATTTTGAAAGATCAGATACCGTGATTGCCTTCATTCACCAAACATTGTAGCCTTCATTCAGCCAGACAGGATGGAAGCGCAAGCTGAGGTATAACAGTAATATTGGGTGTGTCCTGGCCTTGTTAGGACGAGTAACGCCCGTTTGCACCCGGTGTATCTAATTATTAATTACACTCAGAACTAGCTATTAGATCCTCTTTGGTGAAATCCATGAAAAAATGGGCATTATTCGTCCTAGTTAGGACACTTCACTTTGAGAAAAACATGTTTTTTTTGTTGTTTTTTTACAGTTACACACAATTTTCGGAATCAGTTCTCAAATTCTCAAAACTCTACACACAAATCTCTAAACCTCACACACAACGAGCAAAACTCCTCACTACCTCTGAAAAATGCACGTCTTGTCTCAAATCAATGTACTCTCTTCTAAAAACCTCATTTTGTTCTCGAATGACACACACAAGCAGTCATTTTAATACACTCTTATGTGAACCATTGAACCCTAATATGCACAAGGTAAAACTCTATACTCAACTTGACACACAGTAGAAACTTATTTTCTTCAGTGTTCTACTAACTAAAGAGGGTATTTTTCTGTAGTAAAATACTGAAATATTGTTCTTAGACTTGGAGTTCACAGATGTGTGAATATTTTACATATTTTTCTGACATTTAAAAAATTGCACTAATTTATTGTAAAATATTGGGTAACCACATGAAAGTTATCTCTTGTATAACATATTTTGGAGTTCAAAAACTAAACAAATGTGTTTTATCACTGCATTCATTAACGCTTTCATCAATATCACATGCAATGTGTGTCCTTATGGGGTGATGATTTCAGATTGTAAACCGGTATGAAGAGAGTTTGCCCATGTGATGAGGAAGTGAATATAGTAGGGTAGTTGATTTTAGTATTTTGAATGGCAGTGTGTTCAATGCGACAACCAGGGTTTTTCTTCATGAAAATTGTGTGTAATTCAGAGAATTGTGTGTAGTGGTTTGAAAAGAGTGTTTTAAAACTGAAATGTGAGTGTAAAGAAGGAATTGTGCTTAGTGTTCAGTGACATTGGTTAGGGGAGTTGGGAAATGGGTGAGATGTTCCGAGAATTGTGTGTGATGTATCAGAAATTGTGTGTAAGCAATCGAGAAAAACTGTAATAACCACGTTTCTGTCAGGAACATTTCAGTCAAGAAACACAAGAGAAGAATATAAATGAAATTTCTTTTATTGAAATTATGAATTACATTTGGCGATATAGCTCTGTTCGGAGGAACCCCCTATTTCCATGAGCAGCATGGAAAAGCATGAGTCAGGGGCAGCAGCAGTTTAGGGAATTCTCACCCAGGACTGGGCGAGAGATAATCCCCCATGAACAGAGCCAAGCGACGTGACAAGAAAATATGTCACATCATACACGACAAGGTGGAGCAGGGGAGGTGGTGGGTAGCAAAAACCGAGCAGCATACAGTTGAGAGGAAGTGGATAGAATTTAAAAGGCGTGCCGAAGCTGTGTGGCCAATCGCTAGGGAAGAAAGATCCTCAGCTGAGGGAATGCACCTGGATCAATTAGGAATGAATGAGATGAAGGGGAGGGCGGCAAGCTTCTTGACTACCATGGCCTGGCCAGAACTGACGTTTGTACTTTAATTTATTAAAATGTTTTTTATAAACACGGTGCTGTGAGGAGGGACAAGACATTGGCAGCCAACCACGTGAGCTAATTTTTTGACCGACAGCGGTTTCCAACAATCAGAGGTTGTGTTGTGCACATTCTTGGCCGTGCAGCCAGGGGAAAACAAAAACTTAGAACCCATCTATACCCAATGTTTATTTGGTCTATTGATTTGTCAATTAGAGTTACCATTGCCGATTCAAATAAGATAGTAATGTTGTCATGTCTAATTTGTGATTAGGAAAAAATGAAAAGTTATTATTAAAGTTGTAATTAATCAGCACGCCTGATTTGTAAATTGGTAATTGAATTAATTAATTACTTAATTGGCTACACTACTCAAGTTGTGTTACTGCATCTGATTTATACGCTGGTAATTTGTTTCATACCTTATTTCACTATTCAGTTGGTTGAGTAAATTTATAATCATTTGCAATTGTGTTAACCTTTGATCATTGTCTTTGCTATATCAGCTTGGAACAGCTTGTCTTTCTTCTATTACTGTGTGTGTGTGTGTGTGTGTGTGTGTGTGTGTGTGTGTGTGTGTGTGTGTGTGTGTGTGTGTGTGTGTGTGTGTGTGTGTGTGTCTGTCTGTTGCTGTGTTCCATTATTCACCCTCTGTACTGTGTACCTTGTTTGAGTGCAGTGAAGTACCCTTTCCACCCTCCGCAATTCACGAGGCGAGTACATTCCGATTCCCGTTCTGTCTGATACACTTAACGGAAATGACGGTTGGTCGCGTGACATCCGAGTTTTCCAACCGCCAATATGCAATTCAACACGAAAGGCACTGTTCCTTATGCTAACACTTTTTAAAGTTACCCCTACCTCTAATACACATGGCGATTGTCTTTGGAATCAAAACTATGCTGTTATCACGGAGATTCAACCGTTTGACAGATCTGGCACTCAACTACGTCACAAACATGGCGGCCGTTGAGTGCGAAAAGTGTACAGTAACACCACACTTCGAAAAATGGCCGTTTTGGGGGCGTTATCCGGGTAATTTACAGTACACTTTACCGTCGCGATTAGAAATGGAACACCCTGCGTACCCAAACACAGTGCGGAAAGGGCGGTAAGTACGGGTAATGGAACACAAAGTCTGTCTCTGGGTCTGTGTCTGGGTGTGTGGGTGTGGGTGTGTGTGTGTGTGTGTGTGTGTGTAAGGAACAGAATGTACCAAAACGTCAGAATACAAAATAACTTTGAGCTGCAGAATGTGCCACCAAGATGCCTGTCACAGTCTACCAAAGCACCCGAGAAAGACTTATAACAGTATAGGCCAGTCAATCTAGCTCTAAAAAGGTCAAAGCCTGGGACGAATTGCAATATTAATGGTTCCTACTTTTAAGTGATCCTTAAACCCCCTTGCATCACATATTAAAAATCTACGGATTGATATTTAGTGGAACATGCTTTTTTTCAGGGTCAAAGTTGGAGATTTCCCATTCATTTTTCCATAGGGCTACATTATAGGAGATACTAGGCGAATAGGATGAAATGTTTAACTATGACATATTGATTTGAAACTTTCACAGATGTTAAACCCACATTAGGGCAAATATTTTTTGTGTTGCAAGTTTTCTGAAATATGATGATTAAATATGCAAATGAGGTCATATGTACTGAAATAGACTATGTGATAAAATCTGTGGTAACAGACCGAACATAAAACACATTGCAATAGTAACGGTTCACACATTATAGTGATCCTTCAACACCTCTGCATCAGATATTAAAAATCTACCTTCATCTACCACCACAAATGGCTCATTATTACACAATCACTGTGGAGGTTGTAAAACAGTCTTGTACCCAGGGCCACCGCTACTGGGCATCAGCAGATTAAGCAGAGCGTTTAGGGCCTCAACTAATTTGCCCCCAAAATTGAGGCCTCCTATTGTGAATTGAGATTGACCAAAAATGTGTTATCATTATTATTTAAAGCGGCACAATGTAGGATTACGTAGTTTACACGGTGCCCTGGCATGCCTGTCTAAAAATCTACACTGTCAAGGAAGTTTAAAGGGACACTGTGTGAGATTTTCAGTTGTTTATTTCCAGAATTCATGCTGCACATTCACTAAAGTTACCTTTTTCATGAAAACTTACCACCAGCATCAAATTCTAAGTATTCATTATAACTGGAAAAATTGCACTTTTCATACATGATGGTCCGCCATTTTGAATTTCCAAAAATAGTCATTTTAGCTGCAAAAATACCAGAAAATATGTGTTTATTACTTGGTAAACTTTCATGTAAAGATCAAATTTGGCAATAGGCAGCCCTGTTTCAATGAGCAGCATAGTTGCAGTACTTTTTTCGACCATTTACTGCATAGTGTCCCTTTACGTAAATAAGCTCGCTGTGAATGTTTTTCATCACAGAATGCCAGCAGTTGATACAAATATGAAGATGGTATGTAAAGTGATTTTTCATATGAGAAGTGTTTCCCATGACACTCGTAGCAGGCCGTGCTGTCAAAAGCTGCATTTACTGTTCCCAGTGGACAGACCGTGAAAGTGGTCGCGAGAGTCATCGTTCACTTACTAATGACTCAAATCAATTACTCCCTTAATCAGTCATTATAAAAGTGTGGTAAAGCAGTCATTATAAAAGCAGGCATTACAAAAAGGTGTTGTGAGCAAAAATGACTCACTAAAAAGGTGGTATGCTCCCTTTACAAAATGCTCATCACAAATGACTCACTAGACAAACACTGTGGAGGTTGTAATGCATCACAGGGCACTATAAATAAAAAGTTGGAATGCTACCTTCACAATGTGCTCATCATAACTGGGTGACAGGATACAGGTTTATAAGCAGGTTTCAGCATCCCCTCAGGGTGTTCTTGTACCGGGTGGCTGCCTAGGAATTTGTGTACGATCCGCCCAAACTAAGAAACTACACAGTGGCACTCATGGGTAACACACAGACAGGCACTCATGTAAGGGCGTCAGACTTGTTGCTGGTTTGACTTCCTACACACCAGGTTGGTGGTGAGGGGAGTAGTTAACTAGTGCTCTCCCCCATTCTCCTCCTTAGCTTAGGTACCCTACGCATGGTCCTATAGTAGGCCTATGGAAATTCCCAGGCAGATCGCCTTCAACGATCCATCCAATCTAACAGACAGGCAGTCATGTCTGGTTTACAGTTTTTCTCGACTGCTTACACACAATTTTCGGAATCAGTTCTCGAATTCTCAAAACTAAACACACAAATCTCCATACCTTACACAAAGCGGGCAAAACTCCTCACTACCTCTGAAAAATGCACGTCTTGTCTCAAAATAATGTACTCTCTTCTAAAAAGGTCTTTTTGTTCTCAAATGACACACACAAGCAATCATTTTAATACACTCTTATGTGAACCATTGAACACTAATATGCACAAGGTAAAACTATACTCAACTTGACACACAGTAGAAACTTATTTTCTTCACTGTTCTACTTACTAAAGAGGGTATTTTTCTGTTGTGAAATACTAAAACAGGGATGGGCAACTGGAGGCCCGGGGGCCACATGCGGCCCGCCTCCTCACTCCATGTGGCCCATAGTTAAAACATAATTAAATAAATAAAATAAATAATGACCAGATTTTTAAACACACTATTGAATTAATCTATTGTAATGATACTGTAAGCCGATACAGAACACTCCTATTCCTTCCAAACAATATCATCATTCGGTGAGCAACCAACTGTATCTCAAACACTGAGTTGCAGTCCGATCCCTGGTCATGTGGCCCTCTGATGGTGGCGATGAAAAAATGTGACCCTCCTTATCATGAAAGTTACTCATCCCTGTACTAAAATATTGTTTTTAGACTCGGAGTACACAGATGTGTGGCAAAAAATATATTGTACATATTTTTATGACATTTAAAAAAATGCACTAATTTATTGTAAAATATTGGGTAACCACATCCAAGTGATCTCTTGTATAACATATTTTGGAGTTCAAAAACTAAACAAATGTGTTTTCTCACTGCATCCATGTTTCATGTTTTCATCAATATCACATGCAATGTGTGTCCTTATGGGGTGATGATTTCAGATTGTAAACCGGTATGAAGAGAGTTTGCCCATGTGATGAGGAAGTGAACATAGTATGGCAGTTGATTTTAGTATTTTGAATGGCAGTGTGTTCAATGCGACAACCAGGGATTTTCTTCATGAAAATTGTGTGTAAACCAGAGAATTCCGTCTAGTGGTTTGAAAAGAGTGTGTTTTAAAACTGAAATGTGAGTGTAAAGAGGGAATTGTGTTTAGTGTTCAGTGACATTGGTTAGGGGAGTTGGGAAATGGGTGAGATGTTCCAAGAATTGTGTTTGAAGTACCAGAACTTGTGTAGAGGCAATCGAGAAAAACTGTAATGATGTGCTGTGACCTCTGTGTGTGGCAGACAGATTCCGAGCGAGAGGACACACCCCAAATTTAGTTTTTCTCAAATTTGGGTGATTTTCAGATTGTTTCAGAATGTGTTCCGTTTACATGTTTGCTTTCAAAATAATGACAGAAAAAATGTCATTAAAAGTCGTTTGGTTGCTTTTTTTGTGTAATTTTGTATGAGCATGACCATGAATTTGCCATAAATTCGTCTAAATATTAGACTTTATGCAGCAAAATAGAGAATGATTTTTTTACATCAAATCCACACATTCAACACATGCAGACAAAGGTCTTGTTCTCTACATTCCAATGGTGGTTATATTATGGAAGTATTGGCATACTTTTCCACAAAACACTAAATTAGACCAGGAAGTCAGACCTACCCCTTTTGACCCTATTTGGCAAGTATCCAGTGATTACTTCTAAATACGGCAAAAAAAATTGTTCACGTAATAGATAGGACTATGAAACTGTTCCTGTTTGTAGTGACTAAGGCAGAGACAGACACTCAAGGGTAAGGAAGGGACAGACAGGCATGGGTAAGGCAGAGACAGACACTCTTGGGTAAGCGGTAAGGGCATCAGACTGGTAGCCCAAAGGTTGCTGGTTTCACTCCCTACTTGCCAGGTTGGACGGGGCAGTAGGGGTGTTTTTACACCTGGTTCCTTTTTCAGCCATTTAAACAAACTCACACCTGTGACTCTGCCTTTTCTGTGCATATGTGAACACTCCACTGTACCCAGATCCCTGGGAAGTGAACCTTTATTTATTACAGTTTTTCTCGATTGCTTACACACATTTTTCGGAATCAGTTCTCGAATTCTCAAAACTCTACACACAAATCTCCAAACCTCACACACAACGGGCAAAACTCCTCACTACCTCTGAAAAATGCACGTCTTGTCTCAAAACAATGTACTCTCTTCTAAAAAGGTCATTTTGTTCTCGAATGACACACACAAGCAGTCATTTTACAGTTTTTCTCGATTGCTTCCACACAAGTTCTGGTACTTCACACACAATTCTCGGAACACCTCACCCATTTCCCAACTCCCCTAACCAATGTCACTGAACACTAAACACAATTCCTTCTTTACACTCATATTTCAGTTTTAAAACACACTCTTTTCAAACCACTACACACAATTATCTGGATTACACACAATTTTCATGAAGGAAATCACTGGTTGTCGCATTGAACACACTGTCATTCAAAATACTAAATTCAACTGCCATACTATGTTCACTTCCTCATCACATGGGCAGACTCTCTTCATACCGGTTTACAATCTGAAATCATCACCCCATAAGGACACACATTGCATGTGATATTGATGAAAACATGAGTGGATGCAGTGAGAAAACACATTTGTCTAGTTTTTGAACTCCAAATATGTTATACAGTAACAGTATATCACTTTCATGTGGTTACCCAATATTTCACAATAAATTAGTGCAATTTTTTAAATCTCAGAAAAATATGTAAAATATACACACATCTGTGTAGTCTAAAAACAATATTTCAGTATTTTACTACATAAAAATACCCTCTTTAGTAAGTAGAACACTGAAGAAAATAAGTTTCTACTGTGTGTCAAGTTGAGAATAGAGTTTTACCTTGTGCATATTAGTGTTCAATGGTTCACATAAGAGTGTATTAAAATGACTGCTTGTGTGTGTCATTTGAGAACAAAATCACCTTTTTAGAAGAAAGTACATTGTTTAGAGACAAGACGTTCATTTTTCAGAGGTAGTGAAGAGTTTTGCCCGTTGTGTGTGAGGTTTGGAGATTTGTGTGTAGAGTTTTGAGAATTCGAGAACTGATTCCGAAAATTGTGTGTAAGCAATCGAGAAAAACTGTAATACACTCTTATGTGAACCATTGAACACTAATATGCACAAGGTAAAACTCTATACTCAACTTGAAACACAGTAGAAACTTATTTTCTTCAGTGTTCTACTTACTAAAGAGGGTATTTTTCTGTAGTAAAATATTGAAATATTGTTTTTAGACTCGGAGTACACATATGTGTATATATTTTACATATTTTTCTGACATTTAAAAAAATTGCACTAATTTATTGTAAAATATTGGGTAACCACATGAAAGTGATGTCTTGTATAACATATTTTTGAGTTCAAAAACTAAACAAATGTGTTTTCTCCTTGCATCTACTCATTTTTCATCAATATGACATGCAATGTCTGTCCTTATGGGGTGATGATTTCAGATTGTAAACCGGTACGAAGAGAGTTTGCCCATGTGATGAGGAAGTGAACATAGTATGGCGGTTGATTTTATTATTTTGAATCACAGTGTGTTCAATGCGACAACCAGGGATTTCCTTCATGAAAATTGTGTGTAATCCAGATAATTGTGTGTAGTGGTTTGAAAAGAGTGTGTTTTAAAACTGAAATATGAGTGTAAAGAAGGAATTGTGTTTAGTGTTCAGTGACATTGGTTAGGGGAGTTGGGAAATGGGTGAGATGTTCCGAGAATTGTGTGTGAAGTATCAGAAATTGTGTGGAAGCAATCGAGAAAAACTGTAAATGGGACTAGGTGTGAAATTAACCTGATTAACCAGTGTTTTTCCCCATACTCCTCCATTACCTACCCTGAGGACGGTAACTGTCCCACCGCACTGCTCCCTTGGAGCGCCGTTTGTGGCTACCCCCTTGCACGGGTGAGGCATGGATGCAATTTTGTTGTGTGCACTGAGCACTGTGTGCTATGAGTGAAGTGCTGTGTCACAATGACAATGGGAGTTGGAGTTTCCCAGGTGGACGTTCACTTTCACTAAAACCCTTTTCTGAGTTTGGGCAAGAAATGGTAGAGAGGAGAGCAAAACATACTGCATGTACTATTTAGACAAATATTATTACTAGACAAATGAAAGCTTGTGGTTTGTTTACATATCCATCATGTTGACAGCAGATACAAAACCAGCTGTCCATCAAGCTTTAGAATTAGATTCACTTCCCCTATGAGGAAACGAATGGATTATCAAGATTACCAGGATTATCAAGAAAGACTAACTGGGCTACTTCTCATTGACTAGACCCAGTCAGTTCCCAGACTATACATATCTCACTTGAGGCAGCCTTGGCCTTGTGGTTAGGGAGATTGTCTTTCAATCTGAGTGTTGTAAGTTCGACTCTCACCTGACCTCTCTACACCTCCATCCATGGCTGAAGCTTCAGCAAAGCACCTAACCCGACACGGTTCCAGGGACTGCAACCAATACCCTTAAAAATAAAAACTGTAGGAGGCTTTAGATAAAAGCATCAGCTAAGTAATGTAATGTTATTTGATATAGTCTGGCAATATCTAGGTGGGGTGATGTAGTGTTGCCAATGCTGCAAGGCCTAAACACATGTCCACAAACAAAAAAGGCCATTTTGTGATCTAATTCACCAAATATTACAAGGAAGTTATATATACCCACTAAATGTATGATTTATTTGCAGGGAGTGCTAATTTCAAGCTTGTATTTTGCTACAGGTGTGTATTTTTTTGTAGGGCAGATAGGCTTTCACCAGGCAGAGTGGCCATTTTGTCTTTCTGGACAACATACAGATTCATCTATATGCACTGTATACACTTAACCATTGGTATCACTTTTGTTTGCACTGTTATATGCAATACATAATATGGACTTTGTTAACCAGTAATTATTGTGTGTTATCGAATGACTTCTGCGGTTCATGGTATGGCTATTTTCACTTTCCCTGAATAATAGTAACATTTAAGTGAATGAAATTCAGTCCTCTGTAAGTGGACCCAAAAGTGAACCAGCAGAAAAAATAGAACTCAATCCTGTTTGTCTTCACATTGTGAGTGTATTACAAAAAGGACCAGATGCTCTTTCTTGTCCAGTTAGGCTTTTAAGGGGTGTCAGTCCTCTTTTTAATCACACCTGGTCCTCTAGAGTTCTATTTTAGCCCATTTTAGCCTAGTGCAGCATATAGGTTGTTTGACCTTGCACTGCATCCAGGCTCTTGCGATTTGAGGGGTTTTTTATTTAAAAAAATGTGGGTATGTTAGAGCTGCATGAACACATTCCAGAGAGAGAGAGAGAGAGAGAGAGAGAGAGAGAGAGAGAGAGAGAGAGAGAGAGAGAGAGAGAGAGAGAGAGAGAGAGATAGAGAGAGATATTACTGTCTCTTTCTTATTTATGTTTTAATTTAACTGCATTGGAGACTGGTCAAACAAAATATAAAACATCTATGCTAACCCTGTTACATAGATGTTTGACAATAAAGCACACTTGGTTTGACTTGACTACTGCACCACTTGCCTGCTTGTTTTGTGTTTTCCAGCTGTCTGCTAAAACATGTTTACTAGTGTGCAAATTTAACTCATTTACTAGTGTGTAAATTCAGCATATACCTCATTTTTTTAAACTCATTTATATTATGCAATAAACCACATACCTCCTTTTTAACTTGCTTTGGGGCCCCATACTGCCAATTTGATCTTATGTCGGCCTGACCAATAGCCTAACATAATCGCAAAGTATCACAAAGTTCTTATTCAAATCCGAATCATATTGCAGTCAATCATTTCGAGTTGGATGGCAATGGGTATATCATTGAATGTAATTGATGAGCAAATAAATTAATCTTTAGTGTTTAAACCCTAGGTCAGGTCAGTCCATTCATTTTGAATGACTTCGTAATCCACAAATGGTATGATTACTCTTCTCTAGGGAGGGTTTTCAGCCGGCGTTCAGACAACCGGCAGTGTTGCCAGATGTAAAATGTCTATGTCTATGTCTGCATGGAAAAGTAAGAAACATAATTTCAAATTCTGTGTATGATCAGTGCATGTAAAGACAGATTTATACAGAAAATAGCCAATAAAATGTTGCTCAGTAGCTGACTGCTTGTATTGTCTTATCATGACTGATGAAAAATGTGCTTTGCTTTCAGTAAAAAATGTAATGCATTGCAATGCATCGTAGAATCAAATCGAATCGAAACGAATCAAATTGAATCGCTACCTCCTGAATTGTAATGGAATAGAATCGTGAGGGCAGTGTCAATGCACACCACTAATGCAGACAGACACACACACACACACACACATGCACATACACACACACACACACACACACACACACACACACACACACACACACACACACACACACACACACACACACACACACACACACACACACACACACACACACACACACACACACGTCTGGCATTGGCTAGGTGTTCAGGTTGCCAATTGCTCTTGTTGCCAGATAACTTTGGAATGTACTTAGGCTTTATGCTTCCCCATTTCATGTTCCAAGCAGTCAGCTGTGCATTCATTTGTAATTTGGTTCACTCTGATTGGTCTTTGGATAATGTGTTTAATTCTGATTGGTGTTTGGACATCACTGTTGTTGTGAGGTGTAACAGATGCCAATTAGCAGAGTTCGGCAGTAGAAATCCCATCCCGTGGCCTCATGCAGGGGTGAATTTCTCGAAACCAAAGTTGCTTACTACATTAGCTACTTTGTTGCTTTCAATGCATTTTCCCATTGGCAACTACCGAAGTTGCTTACAGGTTAACAACTTCCCTTTTGAGAAACTCACCCCAGATGCGGTGCTGAGCTATCAGTCTGGACTCTGGACCATCAGCTCAGTGGTATCGAGCTAAGTACCAGATGCTCTGGAGTACCACAGCCCGCCCTTTCGCTGTGCCACGGCTGAAGTGGCTGCACGTCAGACATGCAACTTCTGTAGTCCAAATAGTTACATATTTTTGCACACACACGACTCACAAATCGCTTGACAAGTGGAGTCGACAAATTGGTTATAGTTAATTCTGAGGTACAGCATAAGTGTGACCTGGGGGGGGGAATACGGTGTGGATTGGAAATCAGGTTTGATCAGTCCATTAGCCCAGTCAAAGTCTTCGACATCCCCAGCCCCATGATTTGCCCGGAAGGGGTGTAGACTTAGGTGCCTAATTGGGTGAGGTAGATTGTCTCATAAACAACCGAGATTTCATCTCAGCTGTTTGTTTTTAAGAAATTTTGTTAGAAGCTAAAAACCCTCATGTGGGAATTTCCACTGAAATGACAGGGCAGAGAATGGGACAAAGGTTGTTTTTAAAACATATTGCAGCAGGAGCCAGATGAGTGATTAATAGCTAGAAAAGGAGAAAAGGTAAGGACAACTAAGAACTGAGTTCAAAGGTTGTAGCCGTTTGTTACTGTTTCTTCATTAAAGTGAATGTGTTTTGAGAACACTTCTTGAGTTGTCCCTTCTCCTCCCCCGTACTCCTCCATTTCGCTAATGGTCCCACACATATTCATGTCTATGATGGCAACATTAGCCATCATTTTTGGAAAAAAATTCAAAAGGCGGTCCCAGCAGAAAAAGTTTGGGAACCACTGGCTAATCCCATTGACGCCTAAGGCACCTGCAAAAAAGGGTGCTGAATGCCCGAGCCCTTTTTAAGAGAAGCTGCCCTCAGCCTATAAAAACCTAAATATCTCAGCCTCTGAAGCACATAAAACATTCATTAAGAAGGCATTTGAAAGCTAAGACCCTCATCTTTCATTAGAATGTGTTCATTCATCTAAAAAACCCCAAAGATTTTTGATAAAGTTGTCTGAAATCTCATGAGCCTGAATGTTGCGTAATGAAGATCCAGGCACCAGGGCCAATGTTGCGCAACGCAACATCAGGCATCAATGGGTTAAATCATCCCGGAAGGCCATATCATATGCAAAAACATTATTTACAGTTCACCCAGCACTCAATGGTGACCTATATTATACAAACATTCACTCATTTCCTTGTATTAGGGTTTTTCTTACAGACATTCCTTGCCACAGACTACTAAGAACACATTCAAATCTGGCAGTATTCTCCCTTAGGCACTGTTAAAGATTTTAAATATTTTTTAAACTTCCTTGAACCGGTTTTGGCTATTTACTCTAGATAAGTACAGATCTTGAGGCCTTCCTGGAAGCCTCCATAGATGGGTGTGTGAATATGTGTGGCTGTGTCTTTTTGGTGCTTTTGTTACATTGTCTGAGCCACATGTAACAGCATGGCCATTTGAGCCTTCGAGTCATCTGTTCAGTTGGAAGGGGGTCCGGCCAGGTATTGCAATGTCCCTTATAGCTCTGGGCTTGTGATGTAATTGACGGCATAAGCAATTCCAAAGGTAATTTCACATTTGCAGTAGGGTGACAGAACGGATAAAACAAAAAGTTGTTGTGCCTAGGCAGACAGCGGGAAAAGTTTTTCAGGGTGTCAGCGAAGCACACTGTCTGTCTGTCTGTCTGTCTGTCTGTCTGTCTATCTGTCTGACTGTCTGTCTGCCTCTTGAACTGTCTGTTTGTGTGTCCACCTGCAATGTTTTTGTTTGCCTATGGGGCGCCAAACAGCTCTCAGCAGTACCAGCATGCAGTTCATTAACCACACTATTCATGACTTGCTAAAACTGTTGCAATCTTCCATTTAATTTACTTCTTTTCTCCCCTTCTCTCCTTCCTCCTCTCTATCTGTCAATCTCTCCTTCTGTCTCAATATCTCTCTCTCCCTCTCGCTTGCTCTCTCTCTCTCTCTCTCTCTCTCTCTCTCTCTCTCTCTCTCTCTCTCTCTCTCTCTCTCTCTCTTTGTGCCTCCCACTTTCCCCTTTTAATTGTTCATTGTGTTTTTTCCTTGTAGGAGCCTGTGGTCAAAGTGGTGAGTAGCATCTCATTACATCTCATTACGTCTCTCTCTCTCTCTCTCTCTCTCTCTCTCTCTCTCTCTCTCTCTCTATCTCTCTCACACACTCTCTCTCTCATCACCATCATCATCATCACCTCTCTCTCTGTATCTCTCTCTCGTCTCATCATCATCATCATCATCATCATCATCATCATCATCATCATCATCAACATCATCACCTCTCTCTCTCTCTCTCTCTCTCTCTCTCTCTCTCTCTCTCTCTCTCTCTCACACACACACACACACACACACACACACACACACACACACACACACACACACACACACACACACACACACACACACTACTGTACATAATTGTTGATACATTCAATTCTTGCTGAGTCTTGTAAAAAATAAAATTAATTACAAAAAATCTCACACACTCACACAAATATACACAGAAAAACAGACATACAGAGAATCAACATGTTTATTTTAACATTTCATTTCAACTTGTTGTGTTGCAGGGACCAGCACAGTGTCTTATGAAAGTTCGTCACCGACTACGGAAGTGTCGGCTTCATCGCCTGCTACTGAAGTGTCAGCCTCGTCACCAGCTACTGAATTCACGTCCGAGGCCTCCTCCTCCTCCTCCTCCACATCTGAAGTGACAGGGTCCCCTGATGTCTCCACAGCAACTTCTAATGTCACAGAAACACCCGGCGCCACTTCACTTGAGGTGACCTCAACAGCTACTGACGTCACAGCCTCACCTGAAGTGACAACTTCACCTCATGTCTCTTCGCCAGCTACCGACATCACAAGCACACCTGAAGTGACTGTTGCCACTAGTGATGTAACGTCACCTGAATTGACTGTTGCTACTAGTGATGTAACGTCACCTGAAGTGACTGTTGCCACTAGTGACATGACTTCACCTGAAGCCTCAACTTTTGCCACTAGTGATGTGACCTCTCCTGAAGTCTCCACTACTGTTGACTTTACTTCACCTGATATTTCCTCTGCCGCCACTACTGATGTCACGTCACCTGAAATATCCACAATTGTCATGACGTCACCTGAAGCCTCTACTCTAGATGTGACGTCACCTGAATTATCTACTGTCGCCATGACGTCACCTGAAATATCCACTGCTGTGACTAGTGATGTGACGTCACCTGAATTATCTACTGTCGCCATGACGTCACCTGAAATATCCACTGCCGCCACTAGTGATGTGACGTCACCTGAAGCCTCCACAGTTGCTACTAGTGATGTTACTTCACCTGAAATATCCACTGCCGCCACTACTGATGTCACTTCGCCTGAAATATCCACAATTGTCATGACGTCACCTGAAGCCTCCACTCTAGATGTGACGTCACCTGAAATATCTACTGCCGCCATGACGACACTTGAAGTCTCCACTGCTGTGACTAGTGATGTGACGTCACCTGAATTATCTACTGTCGCCATGACGTCACCTGAAATATCCACTGCCGCCACTAGTGATGTGACGTCACCTGAAGCCTCCACAGTTGCTACTAGTGACGTTACTTCACCTGAAATATCCACTGCCGCCACTACTGATGTCACGTCGCCTGAAATATCCACAATTGTCATGACGTCACCTGAAGCCTCCACTCTAGATGTGACCTCACCTGAACTATCTACTGCCGCCATGACGACACTTGAAGTCTCCACTGCTGTGACTAGTGATGTGACGTCACCTGAAATATCTACTGTCGCCATGACGTCACCTGAAATATCCACTGCCGCCACTAGTGATGTGACGTCACCTGAAGCCTCCACAGTTGCTACTAGTGACGTTACTTCACCTGAAATATCCACTGCCGCCACTACTGATGTCACGTCGCTTGAAATATCCACAATTGTCATGACGTCACCTGAAGCCTCTACTGTAGATGTGACCTCACCTGAACTATCTACTGCCGCCATGACGACACTTGAAGTGTCCACTGCTGTGACTAGTGATGTGACATCACCTGAAATATCTACTGTCGCCATGACGTCACCTGAAATATCCACTGCCGCCACTAGTGATGTGACGTCACCTGAAGCCTCCACAGTTGCTACTAGTGACGTTACTTCTCCTGAAATATCCACTGCCGCCACTACTGATGTCACGTCGCCTGAAATATCCACAATTGTCATGACGTCACCTGAAGCCTCTACTGTAGATGTGACCTCACCTGAACTATCTACTGCTGCCATGACGACACCTGAAGTCTCCACTGCTGTTGACGTAACGTCACCTGAACTATCTACGTCCGCCATGACGTCACCTGAAGTATCTACTGGCACCATGACTTCACGTAGAGTGTCCACTTTTGCCACCAGTGACGTTACCTCACCTGAAATATCTACAGTTGCCACTAACGATGTGACATCACCTGAAGCCTCCACTGTAGAGGTGACGTCAAGTGAATTATCTACTGCTGCCATGACGTCACTTGAAATATCCACTGCCGCCATGACTGTTGTGGCGTCAACTGAACTATCTACTGTTGCCACGAGTGACGTGACATCACCTGAAGCATCAACTGCTGTTCAAGTGACATCACCCAAAGCCTCCACTGTTGCTACTAGTGATGTGACTTCACCGGTTCCAGGGGACACAACAACTGTCAGTGAATCTGCACCCGCCAGCAGCCCAGGTAACAATTATGAAACATGTATTGTATGTCTGTATCTCAAATATCTATTTGTATACACTACCAGTCAAAACAAAATTATGAAATATATACGCCTACTGTATGTTTGTGGCTCAACTATCTATTTGTATATAAAATACATAGTGTGTGTACTGTATGTGGCTTAAATATCTATACCGGTCAAAAGGTACAGAACACCTGTTTGTTTTCATTTACTTATTACATTTCAAGTTGTAGACATCTATTGAATCACTTGAAATAGTTTAAAATGATTTAAAGTACTGAGTAAACAGCCATAAGTGACAAAAAGGTTTGATTACCCATCAAATTGGTTAATCTGGACAGAAGAGTGACATCCAACCAACTGTTTTAATATATCATATTCATTACAAAGGAATACAAGTTTCCACTTTTTATGTTCAACTTCGTCAATACAATCCTGTCCCAACTTTTGTGAGACAAACGGCAATTATGACATCTTAAATGAGAACCAATCACCCCCAACACACTGATGTTGATCCGTTTTAACAGTTGATATGTTGTCTTTTCACTATTCTCCATCTAATGTATGAACTGAAAGTGTTGAAAATGATCATATTTTTTAATCTAATTCACAATTTACCAAGTGTCAACCAATTCGCAGTTGGGGTTAAGCTACTCACTAGAGAGAGAGAGAGATGGCTACAGACTGCTGAAAACCAAGTGACTGCTGGCATTTATGTTCTGCCACCCCCTTGCACTGTTTATAAAAGGCATTTTGTACACGGTCTGTACACTGTGAAAAATATCAAAAGTTTACCAGCTGCTTCAGAATTCCAAGTTAATTTAAACCCTTATTATGAGTTGTGTGAAGCTTTCAATTGCAGCGTTGTGTTCAAACAACACACAGAAATCCACACAAATTACAATACAGATTTACATTACTTGAGGCAGCTGGTAAAGGTGTGATTTCAAGTGAAACCATGCAGATTTTTTACAGTGTATAGCAGAATTAATTAACTATATGTTATCATGACTTATCACTGATATCACAGATCACTGACACTGACCGTGGTGCACCCTGTAATCACAATGACATGAATAACACCTTCGTCCTTCATCTGTCACTAACCAACTACGTCTTCCTTCCTCCTGATTTCTCATCAACATCAGGTGCAACTTTACAAACTTCAGGTGCAACCTTTCAAACATCAGCAGAAACGTTCCAAACGTCAGGCCCTATACTGCAAACGTCAGCTGAAAGCTTCACATCAGGCCCAACTCTCCAAACGTCAGCTGCAATCTTCTCAACCTCAGTTGAATCCTTTGCTACATCAGCTGCCTCAACCTCACCTCCTGATTCCCCATCTACACTCGACACAACTTTACAGACGTCAGGTCCTACCTTCCAAACATCAGCTGAAATCTTCACAACGTCAGGAGCAACCTTTGCAACATCTGCTGAAACATTCCAAACATCAGCTGAAAGCTTCACAACGTCAGGCCCAACTTTCCAAACCTCTGTTGAATCCTTTACAACATCAGGTGCCTCAACCTCCCCTCCCCATTCCCCATCTACATTAGACACAACTTTACAAACATCAGGTCCTACCTTCCAAACATCTGCCGAAAGCTTCACAACGTCAGGCCCAACTCTGCAAACGTCAGGTCCTACGTTCACATCACCAGCTGAAACCTTCACATCACCAGCTGAAACCTTCACAACACCAGCTGAAATTTCACAGACATCAGGCCAAACTCTCCAAACGCCAGCTGAAAGCTTCACATCAGGCCCAACTCTACAATCATCAGGTCCAACCTTCACAACACCAGGTGAAACCTTCACAACACCAGGCACTACTTTCTCAACCCCACCCACTGATTCTCCATCAACACCAGGCCAAACCTTTGCAACTCAGTCTTCTGCTCCATCACCAACACCAACACCAACAACTGAAGAGTCACCCACACCTTATTCAACATCATCAGCCCTAGCCTCCTCATCCGCACAAGTCTCAACACAGCCACCTGAATCACCCACACCGCAAACACTTGATAGCACATCATCATCATTCACATCATCATTTACAGCACTAACCAGCTCAACTTCCCTCACAGCATTTTCAACTCAACTACCAGCTACAACACTATCTCAAACACCCGAATCGCCGACACCAGGTACAGTCTGCACACATCACAGTAAGACACGGCCCCTGTTTTGATTTAGCTGCTACAAGAATGGCAATGGACAAAGTTGTAATGTATTAGGGAAAAGAAGTCACTTGCGCTATAGCCTTCAAAGATAAGATTTAGCAAATTCACTCAATGAGTATCTACTCTCTTCAAGTTGAAATATGTGTGTTTCTCGAAGTCCACAGTAGAGTGTCTACTTTCCTGAGTCCACACGCCACTTACTTTCTCCTCACTACAGTGCGTGAGCATAGAAGCAACAAGAGATAAGCATGAATAGCCCTTCTGATTGGATGACAGCCTTTGTTTTTGCTGAGTTAAATCTTAGCCGTTTCCTCCAAGAGCACCTCCTTGTCATTTCTTTGTGAAGAAAATGGCCATGGCTTTAGAATCTGACTCCGTCCACACTAATAATATAGTTTTATCTGTATACCGATTGGATTTCGTTTCATTTCCAGGTGTAATTTGTAAAATATTTGGATTAGAAAGTGTTGGTTACTCTCGCAAAGTCACCACTTGAATTTTCAAGGGCCTAAAAAAGTAGGTGCGGTTTCCGTATTGGTAGCATAACGCGATACACACTTGCCTTATAATATTAGCTGTTTACGCCACACAGGTTCGAATCCACATCATTGAAATCCCACAATCATAAGACATGCATGTGGAAAAATCTGTCAAGACTAGATCATTTATTTTCATGCATTACCATCACACACGTGCAGCCAAGGGAAATTGTGTTACACTGTTGGGTACAAAACATGATAACACAACTTCTGTTCACCATGCTGCACTGTGGATTTGAACCTGTGTGGCACATAGCTTCCCATTAGAAGGCAAGTGTGTATACCACTAGGCTACCACAATAAAACTGCACTGATTTTTAATAGGGATTTGACACTTGAAGTGGTGACTTTGTATGAGTAACCAATACTTTCTAATCCAAATATTTCACAAATTACACCGTACCAAAACAACCACGCAAATATGGCGTCCGTCCACCACACCTGGCGGGTATGCCAAGAACATGGTTAATTGGTCAGCTTAGCTAAGTTAACCTGCAGGAACTACTAAACCTGCTAATAGACAGGTTTACTCAAGGCTATTCTGTTAGATGATTTACAACTACGTCAAGGTTAATTTAACTTGTTTTACCTCTAAACCAAGTTCTTGGGATATCTCCCGGGTTCAACACTAATTCAAGGACCTGAAACCTATACACATGGAGAACACTAACATGCTTTTTCATCATTAACCCAGACATGTGTTCCATCCCACAGTTCAAATATCCATGCACAACTTCTAGGTGCAGGTAAATGCAGGAGTGTTCAGTATTTTGGAAGAATGAAGCTTATTGCACACCTATTTGACTTTTTGCTGGTTTATTCAGAGTGAACAATCCATTTCACCTGTGTGCGTCATCAGGTTTACTCAGGCCTTGATGCCGAGGACGCGCAGGGGAAACACGGCGAATAACAGATCAAAAAGTCAAATAAGTGATATGTTTCATCCCATTCGCTAGGCTTCACCTCAGCTGCATCACCTGCGTCCGCTGGTACCCAGCAGACCACCTCTGGAACACCCGACAGCAGCACAGGTACGCTTATCAATAGCTCAATACGAGTCAAATCTCAGTAAATAAATAAATATATAAATAAATAAATATATCACACATATTCAGATAATGAAAAGAGTCAGTACAATAATAAATTGACGCTGGTCATTCAGTGCCAATTTACTGCAGACATGCATGAAGGGGAGGGACAAAACTTAATATAGGGCTGACTTTTCGAAAAGAGGCAACAGCCTAAATGTGACCACCCTAGTAAAACAAATGTAGTAAAATTAAGGAGAAAAAAAAACAATTGTTCGTGTTGGCTCTTGTTATGAGCAGAAATATGTTTCAAAGAATGCCCTGGTATCAAGGCATGTTGGCATCATAACATTGACTTCGTTGTCAGCCACAAAAGTGTAATTTAAAAGCACAAAAAATAATGAAGTTTACAACATATGTAATTTACCTGATGAAAGTCTAAAGCCAAAACATTGTAAATAAAGTTACTGCAAAATAGCCCGTGTGTAATGCCTGGGTATTTTAAATAAAGTTACTGCTGAATAGTCTGTGTCTAATGGCCTGAGGAAATCAACACACCTGGTAGGTGAGACGTGTGATTTAAAAAAAAAAACATTCTGGTGGGCCTGAAAACAGTAAAAGAGAGTGTATTCACAATATTGCTCTCAAAAACCATTCTAATACTAAGTTTACAACCCACTCTCTACACCTATCTCTCAATGTTAGGTCAAACCAACCAAAACTCAGGCCCACCATTCTCAACCTCCAATCCTCCTGATACATCCTCCACATCAGCAGCAGTCATCCAAACGCTAGATGCAACTTTTCAAACGTCAGGTTCAGCAATCCAAACATCTGGTCAAACCTTCTCAATCAAACCTTCTGACTCACCCTCCACATCAACTCCAGCACCCCAAACTTCAAACACAAACAGCCAAACATCAGGTGCAAACATCCAAACTTCAGGCCGTACTCTTCAAACATCAGCTGAAATCTTCACAACATCAGGCCCAACTTTCCAAACGTCAGGTCAAAGCTCAGCCTCAACCTCAGCTGAATCCTTTCTCACATCAACTTCACAAACATCAGGTCTTACCTCCCCAATATCAGGTTCAGCCGTCCAAACGTCAGCCCAAACCTTCTCAATCAAACCTTCTGACTCACCCTCCACATTAGCTCCAGCACCCCAAACTTCAAACGCAAACACCCAAACGTCAGGTGCAAACATCCAAACGTCAGGTGAAATCTTCACAACATCTGGCTCTACTTTCCAAACATCAGCTGCAAACATCCAAACATCAGGTTCATCTTTTCAAACTTCAGATCCAAATATCCAAACATCAGCTGAAATCTTTACATCATCAGGTGTCTCAACCTCCCCTCACGATTCACCATCTACACTATACATAACTTTACAAACGTCAGGTGCTACCTCCCCAAAATCAGGTGCAACTTTACAAACATCAGGCCAAACATTCTCAATCAAACACTCTGATTCTCCCTCCACATCAGGTGCCTCAACCTTCACAACATCAGCCGCAAACTTTGAAACATCAGCTTCAACTTTACCAACCTCAGGTGCAACTTTCCAAACGTCAGGCCTAACTTTCCAAACCTCAGCTGAATCCTCTGCAACATCAGGTGCCTCAACCTCCCCTCCCGATTCACCATCTACATTAGACACAACTTTACAAACGTCAAGTCCTACCTTCCAAACATCTGCCGCAAACATCAAAACATCATTTCCAGCCTTCACGTCATCAGGTGAAACATTCCCAATATCAGCTCAAACCCTCACAACATCAGGTGTCTCAACTGAAACCTTCCCAACATTAGGGGTCTCAACCTCAGTTCAAACCTTCCCAACATCAGCTGAAACTTCATCTCAAACCTCCACAACACCCGGGGTCTCAACCTCAGCTCAAACCTTCCCAACATCAGCTGAAACTTTAGCTGAAACCTTCCTAACATCAGGGGTCTCAACCTCAGCGTCAGCCCCAACCGTCTCAACCCAGTCTGCTGATACATCACTGCCACCTGACAAATCACCCACACCACAAGGTTCGACATTAGCTGAGTCTACTGAAACATCCCTCACACCACAAGGCACAACATTAGCTGAGTCTACAGCAACATCCCTCACACCACAACCAGGTTCAACACTAGTCGAGTCAACTGCAACATCCCTGGCACCAAGTTCGACACTAGCCGAGTCAACTTTAACTTCAATTCAACCGCCTGAATCTCCAACACCAACACCAGGTTTGATATTGACCCAAACACCTGAAGCACTGTCAACACCACCACAATCTACACCCCATTCCATCACATTCACACCACAATCTACACCAGAAACTACACCCTATTCCACCACATTCACACCCCAATCTACACTAGAAACTACATCCTATTTGACAAAAGGTCACACCTCCACCCAGTCAACTCTGCAGCCACCTACATACTTTTCACCCATATCTTCCGCTCCTACATCCTCAATACCTCCATCTTCATTCACAGCTACATCTTCTCCATCTTCACCTTCATCTTCATTCACACCTACGTCTTCTCAATTGTCCTCAGCAGCACCTTCATCATCACCGTCCATCATCACATCTTCACCAGCTCCATCTTCATCTTCTCCACCGGAATCCACAGCAGCAGTCACATCATCACCACCTATAACATCTTCACCATCACCATCATCGACAGCACCACCCTCATCATCACCATTCATCACATCTATAGCTTCACCTACATCATCATCCATAACATCTACAGGTTCAGCTATGTCATCTCCAACCGAGTCTACAGCTGCAGCTACATCAGGTTCAATCACACCTTCACCTAAATCATCTTCATCACCATCTGTCACCTCTACACCTCCACATACATCTCCACCATCTTCATCACCATCACCACCTAAAACATCTCCACCATCCCCTATATCCACAGCTCCAATTTCGTCATCTCCACCCGAGTCTACACAAGCTGCTGCAGTCACAACAGGCTCAATCACACCTCCATCTACATCATCTTCATCTCCATCAACATCTGCACCATCACCTTCATCATCCTCCATCACATATTCTACACCACCACCACATGTATCATCTTCATTCATAACATCCACGGGTCCAGCGTCATCTTCTCCATCCAAATCTATATCAGCCAGAGTCACAACAGGTTCAATCACACCGCCATCTTCATTCACAGCTACATCTTCTCCACCTTCACCTTCATCTTCATTCACACCTACGTCTTCTCAATTGTCCTCAGCAGCACCTTCATCATCACCGTCCATCATCACATCTTCACCAGCTCCATCTTCATCTTCTCCACCAGAGTCCACAGCAGCAGCCACATCGTCACCACCTATAACATCTTCACCATCACCATCATCTACAGCACCACCCTCATCATCACCATTCATCACATCTATAGCTTCACCTACATCATCATCCATAACATCTACAGGTTCAGCTATGTCATCTCCAACCGAGTCTACCGCTGCAGCTACATCAGGTTCATCATCTTCATCTCCATCAACACCTGCACCATCACCTTCATCATCCTCCATCACATCTTCTACACCACCATCACATGTATCATCTTCATTCATTACATCCACGGGTCCAGCGTCATCTTCTCCACCCGAATCTACATCAGCTAGAGTCACAACAGGTTCAATCACACCTCCACCCACACCTACACCATCACCAACTATCACCTCTACGCCTCCACCTACATCATCTTTGTCCTCCATCACATTCAGCACATACATGTATACACCATTACCTATGTCAACATCCATCCCATTTTTTTCAGGTTCAATACCTCCTCCATCTACACCACCACCAGCTTCATTACCACCTATAACATCAACACCTTCTCCAGATACATCTCTGCCACAATCCACAACACCATCATCATCAACAAAATCACCATCATCACCATCACTCACATCTGTAACACCACTATCAGCAGTAGCATCTACACCATCAACACCACCGTCATCATCACCACCATCATCATCATCAGCATCACTAACATCAATACCATCATCATCACCACCATCACTAACATCAACACCACCATCACTCACATCAACACCATCCTCATCCTCCTCCTCATCCTCCTCCTCCTCATCATCATCATCATCTATAACATCAAACCTATCATCACCATCATTCACATCCACACCACCACCATCTTCATCATCATCTATAACATCATCATCATTTATTACATCATCACCACTGCTTACATCCCCTTCATTGTCCCCATTCATCACATCTACTGCTTCACCATCATCACCATCATCTATAACATACACAGCTCCTGCGTCAATATCACCATCCGAGTCTACACTATCCTCATCACCCCCACCTACAACATCCACAACACCACCTACATCATCACCATACATAGCATCTCCACCATCACCTTCATCATCCATAACTGTCACAGGTCCTGCTTTGTCTTCACGCGAATCTACAGCTGAAGCTACATCAGGTTCAATCACCTCTACACCCACATCTACACATTTATCACTGTCTACATTCCCTGCATTAACCCCCGCACCACCTTCATCCTCAACCCTCATATCAACACTATCACATTCATCACCATCAATTACATCTTTAACGCCACCATCTCCATCTTCATCCAAAATATCAACACCACCATCATCACTATCAGTCACATCTTTAACACCACCACCTCCATCAGAATCTACAGTGACAGCATCAAGTCCAACCACACCTCCTCCCCCACCTATACATACATCATCCACATCCATTACATCCACATCATCACCTGTAACAGGTTCTACTGTAACTTTTTCTACACTTCAATCCACACCGGGTACACCAGGTTCAGAATCACCTATGCCTACACCCCCACCATCCTCATCACCATCAATCACATCTATACCCCCACCTTTATCATCATCACCAGCCACATATACACCCCAATCCACAGGCGCTACATCTATACTTCAATCTACACTGGGTACATCTGCATCTCAATCCACACTGGCTACTCCAGGTTCAGCAACACCTACACCCCCAACATCATCATCATCATCATCATCATCCATTACATCTCCACCATCACCTCCTTCCTCATCAGTCACACTACCACCTGTATCAGGCTCTACTGTAACAACAACTTCCTCTTCTTCACCAGGGTCTTCACCACCTACATCTCTTCCACAGTCTACACCAGCCTCCTCAAGTTCAAACACACCTCCACCCCCTGCATCATCACCACCATTTACCACATCTTCAACACCCTTGTCACCTTTGTCCACATTAATCCCACCCGCTTCTCCTCCAGCAGGTTCCACACCATCACCTACATCTATATCTCCGTCTTCAGTTCCACCCATTTCTGCATCCATAACATCACCATCACCATCATCCTCCTCCGACAACATTTCTACAGGATCACCTCCATCTTCATCTCCATTGATCCCATCAACAGCACCACCACAATCAACAACACCACCATCATCTCCATCCATTACATCAACTCCCTCAGCACCACCTTCTTCATCATCATCAGCACCCCCATCTTCATCACAATCCACTGCAGCAGCCACGTCAGGTTCAGTAGCCATAATATCGACATATGCACCTGCACCACATTCTACAGCAGCTACATCAGATTCAAACACAGCCACAACAACACCTCCACCTACAACATCATCATCTCTATCCATCACACCAACATCTCTGCCACAATCTAAAGCAGGTTCATCAACATTGGCATTTTCTCCGCCCAGCACATTCCCACCATCATCCTCTTCATACCTCACATCTTCATCATCACCACCGATAACACCTAAATCACCCCGCATAACATCCACATCACCATTCATAACATCAACAGCCCCACCCAAATCCGTACCCGTCATATCTTCACCACCTCTACTGTCAACAGAACCACCAACCATGACAACTACATTACAATCCAAAACATCTACATCTACACTACCCAAACCTCCATACTCATCTTCAACACCGGCACCATCTTCATCACCATCACATTCCTCCATCACATCTAAATTACCCTCTATAATATCTACAGCACCACCCATCACATCCTCATCTTCACCATCCATCTCCTCATCATCTGTTACATCAACGCAAACTAAAACAGCTGTGTCAGGTTGTATCACATTTCCATCCAGTACATTGACACAAACGGCAATGGCCATGTCACGATATCCACCACTGACCTAGATTATATGGACAGCAGGCTTCTATAAAACTCCATCCAACGGTTTTGAAACATCTGCGATTGATCTGTGAGAATAATTTTGCCCCAAATTTCTTAAGGCGCACTTCAGCAACGTTGAGGACAAGTGCTGATAGGACGACAACCCCCCTGCTCGTTGTGTTTGACTATCAATGAAAAGAATTCTAAAACGATCTTACTGGCAATCACTCCAACTTTCAGTGCTCATTGGTCATTTAAACAATCTTAATAGCTCTCAAAAAGTGTCAGCTCGAAAAAAAAAAACATTTGGATTGTGAAACAAACAGGAAACTTCCATTCAAATTAAAAAAGAGTAGAGTTGACAAGAATTTTAAAGGAGATACATTGTTTCAAGTCTCCCATAGAGGTGAATGGGAAATGGCGCTCTACTTCCTTGTTCCACCCGCCCCCAGCCGTTGCTTCACTTTTGAATTGAACGGCTGCTGTCCATATATCTAAGTCAGTGGCCTCCGTATTCTCACCCATCACATCCATAGCAACACAGTCATCTGCTTTCATAACATTGACAAAACTTACAATGGCTATCTCGGGTTCTATGACATTTTCCTCCATAAAATCGACACAACCTTCAATAGCCTTGTCATGTTCCATCTCATTTTCAACCATCACATCACATCACATCACCATCCATCACAACCCCACCACCACCTGCATGTATGTCCATGACATCTAAGTCCATAACATCAGCATTCCATATCATCTACATTCTATAATGTCAACATTCTATAATATCAACATTCTATAACATCTGCAATCCAGAACATCTGCATTCTATAACATTCACTTTCTATGAAGTCAACATTGTATTACATCTACATTCCTTAATATCTACATTCGACCACCTTTCTAACACCTGCCTCCCGTCTATCAGTCTTTGCACTAACAACCTCCCTTCAACTTCTCCTTCAGAGTATACAGCAGCTACATCTCCACCACCATCTACATCAGCTACAGCAGATTCAACAACACCATCACCTACAACCCCATCACCATCATCAATACCACCATCACCCTCATCCTCCATCACATCTCCAACACCACCCCCTCTCTCAGAGTCTACATTAACATCACCATCATCTCCTTCATCACAATCTACATCAGCTTCAGCAGGTTCAACAACACCTCCACCCACACCATCATCACCACCATCAATTACGTCTACACCATCATCATTCACATCTGCACCATCCCCTTCATCACCACTTGCATCTCCAACATCATCCCCTGTATCTTCCACACCAGCTACATCTGTACCACAATCGCCATCAGCTACTACTCCTCCACCCACACCATCATCACCAATCACATTAACGACACCATCCCCTGTATATGGGTCTACATTAGCATCAGCCTCATCTCCTCCACCTGCAACTACATCTCCTTCACCACCTTCAACACCACCCACTACAGGTCCAACCACGCCTCCACCAAAATCAACACCATCAGGTCCAACCACGACTCCAAAATCTACATCACCTACTTCAGGTCCAACCACGCCTCCATCACAATCTACACTATCAGGTCCAAACTCACCTCCACCACCTTCAACACCACCCACTACAGGTCCAACCACGCCTCAATCTACACCATCCACTAAAGGTCCAACCACAAACCCAGCTACAACACCACCATCAGGTCCAACCACGCCTCCACCACAATCAACACCACCACCATCACCAGAACATCCATCTACATTAATCACATCTACAGGCCAGGCTACATCTACGTCAGGTTCCACAGCTACACCCTCATCTCCATCCAAGCCATTAACATCAATACCACCTACACTTGCTCAAACTACTAATTCGCCAACCTCAACCTTAGCACAGATGCACAAATCACCCTCTGCAGCTCCGGGCTTGACTCAAACAACTGGGGGTATCTTCTTATCTCATTTTACTGTTTTGAAAATACAGTACTATAGCCATTTGTGACAGTATAGTCAAGAATCCAATCAGAAGTGTTATTTCAGTTTTACTGATCCAGACTTCTTTTGTCATTTGTGATTTTCATTGAAATACCAATTCTATGTCTACTAACCAGATATTCATGTTTGCACCAGGTCCAACCTCCACTCAGCTCACAACTGAACCATCAACACAAGGTCCAACTTCCACCCAACTAACAAAAGCGCAAACCTCCACTCAGCTCACAACTGAACCATCAACACAGGGTCCAACTTCCACCCAACTAACTACAGTTCCAACCTCCACTCATCTCAAAACTGAACCATCAACACAGGGTCCGATTTCCACTCAGCTCACAACTGAACCATCAACAAAAGGTCCAACCTCAATCCAGTCAAACACTCAACCCTCAACACAAGGTCCAACCTCCACACAACTAACCACCTCAATAGTGTCAACCACTCAACCTTCAACCTCAGTCCAGTCAACCTCGCCTCTCTCCACTCAACGGCCAACATCAATAGAATCAACCTCTCCACCCTCGACAAAAAGTCCAACCTCCACTCAGTTCATGGTTGCAACTTCAACACAAGGTCCAACCTCTGAAGAGTCAACCTCTCAACCCTTAAGCTCAGTCCAGTCAACCTCCACACAACTAACAACCACAATAGTGTCAACCACTCAACCTTCAACCTCAATAACGTCAACTTCTCAACCATCAACACAGGGTCCAACCTCAATAACGTCAACTTCTTCACCTTCATCACAAGGTCCAACCTCTACACAGTCCACAGTTGCAACCTCAACGCAGGGTCCAACTTCAATTGCGTCAACCTCTCAAACCTTAAGCTCAGTCCAGTCAACCTCCACACAACAAACAACCACAATAGTGTCAACCACTCAACCTTCAACGTCAATAACGTCAACTTCGCAACCATCAACACAGGGTCCAACCTCAATAACGTCGACTTCTTCACCTTCATCACAAGGTCCAACCTCTACTCAGTCCACGGTTGCAACCTCAACGCAGGGTCCAACCTCAATTGTGTCAACCTCTCAACCCTCAACATCAATAGAATCAACCTCTGAACACTCGACAAAAAGTCCAACCTCTACTCAGTCGACGCTTGCAACCTCAACAAAAGGTCTAACCACAATACAATCCCCCACTGCACCTGCAAATCAGGGTTCAACCATATATAGCATATCCAACACACCATGGAGTCAAAACACACCTTCATTCAAAACCTACATCTCAATGCAAGGTCCAACCAAAATGCACCAACCACAACGCCCATACCAGTTTCAGTCCAAGCTCTTATAATAATAACAGTACTAATACCAATAATAAAAACAATAATGATAAAAACATCAATCATCAATATCAATAACAACATCAATGACAAAAGCAATGAGCAGCTGGTGTTCAAAATGTTTAACATAATAACGTACAATGCTGAGGAAGGCTTAGGCCGAAATGTCTGCCAGTGTATCACGCTAACCCACTAAATAAATTAAAAAATCAGGTGCACTTTCAGGGTGTGCTTCTCTACAACAAATTTGCTGATCCAGGTGGTCTCACCTGAAGACCTTCTCAAAAAAACAGTTTGGGGTTGAAGACAGCATATGTATGGTCAAGCCAAAAACATATTTAAAAGATGTATAATAAACCGTGCGATAAGACAATCATGTGATCACGAGATAACTTCGCCCCAGTGGGATATAAAAAAAGCATGCTACACAGATAGAGCATTGTGAGTAGAGTAGAGTAGAGTACAGTAGAGTAGAGTACAGTAGAGTAGAGTAACTTAATTGCTAGCTTACATAAAAAAGGACTTGGCTGCGCCGTCGGGCTGTTAGAACGCTCCGCCTCGTCCATTACTTCCCTTGATATTGGGACACCTCGTCGGCCGCTATTCCATGTAATGCCCACATGGATATTACAATACACAAATAACACAGGCAATAGGGAGGTCAGGGAGGGGAAATAAAAACTGCAGGAAAAGAAATGAAATAAATAAAATTTGATTGGTTCCTGTCCCGTACCTTTATCCGCTATGATGCAACACCAGACCAACCAGTCAGGTGATAATATGTTCTGCTGATGGGGTTTGGCCAGTTTACCAGGCTAATGCATCTTTGTTGTTGTTACTTTCATTGTTGATGTATGTCTAGGATAAATGCATTCATCACTGTCCATTCCAGCAACAAACTTTAATAGGTTTCAGTACCTGAAGAAGGCCGGATGACCGAAACGTTGTATTGAAGTTTGTTAGTGGAATGGATAGTGTGCAGGATTTCTTTACACTTGAATGACAACCCCACTGGGATAATATTTCACTTATTCCGCTTAGCACGCTGCGCAACAGGCTTCAACCTATGTTACAGTTATACCCCATGTAAAAATCAAGCCATGAGACCAAAGCGCTGAATAATTGCCTGCTGTATCATATCAACAGTCATTCTTTCATTCTGAAATCAAATTCTCACATGGACACGCATCGCTATGACCGGCACAGTTAAGGCCAGTCATAAGTTCTACTGCTACAACAGGTTTACGCTGGTCCTAATCACAATCCAGTCAAGAGTACACTTGTGTAAAAGATCAGTAGCAGGGTGCAGTAGCAGATTTTTAACCCTTTGAGGAGTAGGGATTTTCCCCAGTTCTTTTAGAATGTCCCTTGAACAATCTACAGCTCCCATTGAACACTCCTGTGAATTCCTTGTGACGTCATAATGAAATCATAATGAATCATAAACATTATCTGTGATGGTACAACTCAAAGGGTTTATATGTCTTATCACCAAGATGTTGCTTCATCCATTAATACTGCTGTTATTATGCAGACTACAATCTGTGATTATTGCATGTTCCTGTCTTTTACATCAGGTCCAACCTCAATTCAGTCAACCAGTCAACCCTCAACCTCTCCACCATCTACACACGATCCAACATCCATCAAATCATCTTCTCAACCCTCAACTCAAGGTCCAACCTCCATACAGCTGACCACTGCATTAACAACCCAAGGTCTAATCTCCACACAGTCAACCGCAAAACAAAGTCCAACCTCCATATTTACAAGCTTGCCCCAGGCTACACCTACTACGTCAGGTTCAACAGCAGCACCGGCACCCATATTAACCTCATCTACTTCTCAAGCCTCAACCACTACCTCCTCCACACCAGGTTAAACTATGCATAACTCTACCTATTCCACACCAGGTTAAACTATGTGAAGAGCTTCTTTCCAAAATGGGATAGCCTATATCAATTTTGTAGAATGTTGACAAATTGACATTTTTGTATTGGGCATTCCATTGAATAGCATTGCAAAATGTAGGTATTAAAATAATGTTCTCAAAACATATGAATGGCAAGCAGTCACACATATGATAGGACTTCTTCATAGTCAATTCCAATATTAAAATACAAAAAGTCAAAAATGGTCAATATCTCATTTTGGAAAGAAACTCTTCATGTATAACTCTACCTCTCCCAATATTAGGGGTGTAAATAATAATTGATTTAAATTGATGCATCAATCCTACAGCCCACGATTCAATTCATCGTTTCATGCACAAGAGAATCGATTAATCATTATTAATCGATTAATCGATGTTTATAATCATTGCACAAATCTTGTGAGGCGTTTTATTTTGCTAATGCAGTAATAATAATATTGACCGTAATAAAGATGCCCCTCAAATGAAATGCATACAGATTTTTCAGCTTTTGTTGATTTATTTAATATTTCACACATAAGCCAAGCCTGTAAGGTAAAAAATAGGAACAATTGAGTTGAATGGAATCGAATTGAATTGAATCGTGGAGCATTCTTAAAGGAGCAGTTCAGCCAATTTCAATATGCTGTTGTATTTCTCACGCTACCCTTTCTGAGATCTGAGCTATTCCTATGGGGGCAGATTTTGTTTACATTAAAAACTTTCTTAACCCCTTAAGACGCGGCTTTATACATTGGATGTTACCAGTATGGTAATGACCAAGTCGTGGTGCATTACTAAAGGGCCTGTATTGTGTCATAGTATTGTTGTGCTATGGTAGTTACATTTCAATGACTATTACAGCTTGCCACTGGAGGGGCTACCATAGGCCTACTCTAAATATTTTCCCAAAAGGTTTTCTGCTGATGTTGCTCTTTTGTAATCGTGCAGTATATGGCTGTGGCTACATTGGATACGTATATATGTCATAGACATAACACTCTGGGGTTATTCGTGCAATTGTAGTACTTTTTTGTATTTACAGCGACTGGTGTGACAGTTGAGGCTTCTTTGGAGGGCAGAATTGGTCGGGGCCCTATGCAATTCTCTTGGTTTGCCTAATGGAAAGTATGCCTCTGATACATGGAACTGCAGAGTGGTGAACATTCTGAAAAAAAAATCTTTCCCATGTGTTCAAGAATTTGACTTAAATACTGTAAGTCATCCAGTGTAGCCCCAGTCAACAGTTCATTCAAAAACATCTACGACTAAATCATACAGCTTAAGCTTCATACAGCTTAATGTCTGGCCATCCTTTACATATCTAGTATCTTGCAATTTCCACTGTTTCTTTTGAAATCATTCACCAAGATGCTCAATTATCCATCAAACATCTAGTAGGCTATCTTGCCCAATATCTACTGCCTCATTTTAAACCATAAAGTTGAATCAAATATCTTGTCGGAAAGAATTATCTGGCGAGATTCAGGTTACTAGACCAGGGGTGTCAAACTCAAATTCACATTTGGGCCAAAATAAAGCTCCACGATGTAGTTGCAGGACGAATTCAATATTTCTTCAAAAAAACACTGAAATTATACATTCCACATATTTTCCACATTATGTACATATACACATATTTCCATCATATATGTATACTATGTGCTGGCATGTGCTGTTACACTAGTCTGGGCCAACTCACAACTCATGCAATGCAGAGAAATTTGTCTTGAAGCCATAGTTTGTTTAAATTACAACGTTCTGAATGTGGGCCAACAGTAGCCTCTGTATCCTCTTTGTGCAGATGAGACCACCAGAGACACTGTTCACTCTTTGCTGAAAAGACTCAACTACATCATAACAACATTGCTATGACATTACGGACAGTCTTAAGTAACAGATTCAGACATGGCCATTACAGCTGTTGGTGACAATATGGATATAACAGAGCCTCTGCGCAAAGGGTTAAGTAACAGATGAAGACATGGTCATTACAGGTCTCGTGACAATACAGAGGCTCTGGGCAAAGAGATTCAAAAGATCTTGCAGATCATATTAAATGAGTTTGCGTGCGCATTTAGCACCCGGGCCACAAGGTTGACACCTGTGGTCTCTAAACGGTCTAGGGCAGGGGTAGTCAATTAAAAGTCCCCGAGGGTCAGTTTTTCAAAAGTTTCAAAAAGTTTTTTTTTTTTTTTTTTATAATTATTCGAGGGCCAAAAATAGATGCCTCGCGGGCCGCTATTTGAGTATGGGGGCTCTAGGGTGTCATTCTGTGGCACTGTGTCAGTCTATGTCAGTAATGAAAATAAAGTTTGAATGTCTGCACACTTGCTGCCATTTTTATTTTTGTTATATTTTTCCCAGGGACACTGTGCGGACATTCAATCTTTATTTTCATAGTTGTCTCACCTGTTTTCCTGCACCTGTGTCTTGGATCTGCGCACCACTACCTGACTTGACTGTGATATGTCAGCTGATTGGCTCTTTCCCTCCACAGCAACCACCCAATCAACTGTGACAACCGCAACAACCGTCGAATCAACTGCGTGTCCAGCAACAACCAGCCAAGCGGCTGTGTCCACCGTTGTCGTGAGGCTGACCCTGGACCTGGTGTATAGCACCGACCTGGCCAACCCAACATCCACAGCCTATCAGGAGCTGGAGCAGCTCATTCAGGCACAGGTGAGCAGACCTGCATGCAATTCTCGTAACATTTTTGTGCATTGAATTTAAGTGGGTGTATTTACTTTCAGTGACTGTTTCAGGTCTCATAGCATAGACTTCAGGCATCAGTTTGAGGGTAGATGATGACAGAACGAAAAAAAAGCAATGTCTGTGAAATCTAACATATATTTGAAGGTGTGTGAATGTCATTGAGTAATGAACTAAGTGTCAATACATGTTTGGGACGTCCTGTGTATATATTCTTAAGAGATAGCTTACTTTTCCAAGACCATCCATGACGGGTTGACAAATGGGTCAGTGTCCCCAGGCCCAAGAAGAACGGGCGAGGATTGGCTCCCGATTATATTATATTATATTATATTATATTATATTATATTATATTATATTATATTATATTATATTATATTATATTATATTATATTGATAGGGTGTGGGGGGTTGGGGTGCAGGGCTCTGATGATTTTGTCCTGTCCCTGGTCAATGTTCTCTCACACACACACACACACACACACACACACACACACACACACACACACACACAGACACACACACACACACACACACACACACACACACACACACACACACACACACACACACACACACACACACACACACACACACACACACACACACACACACACACACACACACACAAAGTAATTGTATGTTGTCATTTTTGTCAACCAGAACGGTGCTCGCGCACGTGTCCGCATCAGCTATGTTCGGAACTAAAGTAATTACCTGCGAACCACCCACGTTCACACTGGGCTCTGAACTTCTCCGTTTATAATCATTTGTTACCAGGATGAACCTGATGACGTCCACGTTGTCGTCATGGTTTAAAGAGAAAATCCTTTAACTTTCCGGTTCCTGAATGCTCAGACCTGCAGCCTGAACATGCCAGCTGGTTAGAGATTAGGTGCTGGAATGGGCCCAGCACGGTTCTCTGTTGGCCTGAACGTGCCTAACCAGGCATGTGTGCATGTGTTTGTGTGTGCATGGGGGCAGCTGTGGCCTAATGGTTTGGGAGGTGAACTTAAGATCAGAGGGTTGCAGGTTCAAACCCCACCCTTACCTCTGCCAGCACCTCTCCATCCACAGCTGAAATGCCCTTGAGAAAAGCACCTAAACCCACATTGCCTCAGGGCCTGTAACCAATACCATGTTAATAACTGTAAGTCGCTTTGAAAAAAGTGTCAGGTAAATGTAATGTATAGTGTGCGTGTGTACGTGTGTGCATGTGGCCGTGTGTGTGTTGAATATAACAAATAAATATTGAGTTTTTTCCCCCCCAGCTACACCCTGTTTTGGGAGCAGCGTACACTATCTTCATTTGTTTAAGTGTAACAAGCTTCAGGTGAGTCCATAGTTTTTTTTGTATTTATTACCTCTGCCAAGGAGGTTATGTTTTCGTTTGCGTTGGTTTGTATGTCTGTCTGTGAGCAGGATAACTGAAAAAGGTCATGAACGGAATGCTGGTGATGATCCGCATCACAATGCGGATCCAGGAATGTTTCAAAAGGTTCTACACCATTGTGGAAAAGGGGGAATATGGACATTCCAGTTTCTAAATCCACAAAAACAAAGCAGAAAGACTTGGGGAAAATTAGGGTGTAACACAGTCAAATGTCTATTAATACAGCGTTCTTGGTGGAGGTCTGCACTCTCTGAGTGCATTTCTAGTTTTATTAAAAGATTCCCATTAGCTTGTGCCAGAGCAGTTCACTAGTCCTCCTGGGGTCCTAATTCAAAATATAGCACAACATTTCAGATTATTAACCATACAAATACAGTATATATGCCCTGTAAAATACAGTGTTGGTCAAAGGTTCAAGTAACAGAAAATACTACAGTACACACTATGCTACTAGTATAAAGAAAAAAATCTAAAAAAGTTCATGAATAATTGTCACAAACCGTGTTGTCACATTGCATAAGTCATCCTTTGCATACTTAAACTATTTTAAAATATTAAACATTTTACAGATTGATTTAGTTAAAAACTCATCAGGAAGGTCACTAATATTTACCATCTGATTTAGTGTAATACTCTTCAGGTAAGTCCTTGCTATTGTTTGTTTAGATTTAATAATCTTCCGGGAATAGAACTGACCATCTGTATTTCTCCCCTCTCTTATTCTATCCCTCTGCATTTTACCCCTACTCTCTTACTCTATGTGTCCTTCTATACCCCTTCCTCTACTCTCTTGGCTTCTGTCCTTCTGTGTTTCTACCCTACTCTCTTATTTAATCTGTCCCTCTCTGTTTCTACCTTCTACTACTTAAGATAAAGACAAACCAATACAAGACTAAGATTTTTTTTTAAATGGCCGTATAATCTATCTATGTCACGACCAAGATTGTTTTTGAAGCACCGCAACACAACTGTGCATGTGCGTGTGTGTGCGTGTGTGTGTGTGTGTGTGTGTGTTAATATGTATTACTCTCTTAGCTTCTGCCCTTCTGTATGTCTTCCCCACTCTCTTATTCTATGTGTCCCTCTGTGTTTCTACCTTACTCTCTTACTCTATGTGTCCCACAATCCTTTTTTTTCAAGATTCTTCACCATTGTGGGATAGGGTGGATTTTGACATTCGAGTGTTTAACTCCACAAAAAGAAGGCAGAAAGACCTGAAGAAAAATTAGGGTGTAAAATAGTCAAATGTTCTATCAAACAGCTTGGTGGAGGTCTGCACTCTCTGAGTGCATTTATCTTTATTATTTGTTCTGTATTAAGAAGATAGCATATTGTCCAAATAACAACTGATTGTCCTCTTCCTTCTGAAGACCCTTTCTACCACTCTCTAAGGCAGACACTTGTGTTGTTCTTTCCAAATTAAAGTACTCATCTGAAGGTCACGTGGCCTCAAAACAAACGAAAAATGAATGAACAAGCAGAAAAGAATGCCTCTGGGCTTCCGTCCGCTCCCAGCGATGCAGATCTGTGTCCTTCATTAACGACACCATCATTTTTTTTACTGTATTTTATCCCTCTGTGTTTCTTCCCATATCTGGTTTTTCATGTACTGTATTTTGTCCTCATTTATTATATTTGGTCCTCATGTACTGTATTTTTCTCTCTACCCAGATCTGGGTCCGTCATCACTGACATCGACACATTCTACAGCGCGACCGCGCCCACTGAAGAGGAGATCACGACAACTATCCAGGAGGCCATTGACACCGGCTCAATAACACTCGACATCACCACGTTCCAAGTGAACCCAGGTAAGACCATCTAAGACCATCTAAACATTATACAGTAGAACCTAGGTAAGATCATCTAAACATTATACAGTATACAGGCGTACCGATACATTATACAGTATTCAGGTGAAGCCAGGTAAGACAATCTATACATTATACAGTATACAGGTGAACCAAGGTAAGACAATCTATGCATTATACAGAAGGTGAACACAGGCAAGGCCATCTAAACATTATACATGCTGTATACGGGTCAACCCATTTATGACCAGGGACGTCAAAAATGCTCATTCTTTTGAGATTCGGTTGACAACAGAACCGTGTTAGTTCTCCTGAAATCCGTTGTAAATACATTCTATTGCAACAGTTGTTGACAATACAGATGTCTGAAAATACTAATTGTTAACGATCTCGGAATTCACGATCTGCTGCGAGTTTGTGTTTTGCAACCCCGATCTCAATACCCGTTCTATTGCACTTTCTCGAGACGGAGGTCAGGGTTTCCAACTACCAAGTTTAAAAAGAATAATTATAAGGCGGATGTGGCCCGCCAGATGGTTTAATCTGGCCCCAGAATTGTAGAGAGATATGTAGGCAGCTTGTAGGCACACATGGCCTAATACAGTGGTTCCCAAACTTTTTCAGCGGGGACCCCCTTTTGCAAACCACTGGCCCAATACACTAGACAGGTCTTATGGCCTAAAAGATGAGAGAGTTTTTGCACGCTGTTAAAAATGAGTTGTCATCATTCCAGAGTAAGCTAAGATAAATGTGTATCCACAACACTGTGGAAAATCAAACTAAGCTGAGAGTGGAGACAAAAGACAGTAGAATTGTACATGGTCAGTAATTTCAAACCTACAGCTCGTAATATGTTATATAGTTGAATGCACTCTGAAGATGTTACACTGGCCAACGAATAAGTCATATATCTGCTTATTTTTGGTGAAAACAGTCACTACAACCACGACAAGCAGCCCTCCAACAACCAAAGCTACGACGACCACAGAAGCTCCTGCCACCACCACCACAACCACTACAACCGCACCTCCTACTACCATAGTAACAGACACAACACCAACGACCACCACCACCACGACCGCACCTCCATCTAGCACTAATGCTCCAACTACCACCACCACAACCACAACCACAACAGACGCTCCAACTACTGAAACTACCACAACAACTGCTCCAACTACCACCACAACTAAACCACCAACAGACGCGCCAACTACCGAAGCTACCACAACGACAACTAAACCTCCGACCACGACCACAACCACCACCACCACAACAAAACCGCCAACTACCACAACTACCACCACCACAACAAAACCGCCAACTACCACAACTACCACCACCACAACAAAACCGCCAACTACCACAACTACCACCACAACCACAACTACCACCACCACAACAAAACCGCCAACTACCACAACTACCACCACCACAACAAAACCGCCAACTACCACAACTACCACCACGACAACAAAGCCTCCAACCACGACCACTACCATCACCACCACAACTAAAGCTCCAACAACCACTGTTGCTACGACTACCGCGCAGGTTATGAGGCCCATCATCGAGCTGCAGGTTGTCATTGTGATCATATTCATCCCAGAGCTGAACGACCCCACCAGCACCGCGTTCCAGGAGCAGGCACAGCTGGTCACGGCAGTGGTGAGTCTAAAGTTCATCACATGGGAGTGTGTGTGAGAGAGAGAGAGAGAGAGAGAGAGAGAGAGAGAGAGAGAGAGAGAGAGAGAGAGAGAGAGAGAGAGAGAGAGAGAGAGAGAGAGAGAGAGAGAGAGAGAGAGAGAGAGAGAGAGAGAGAGGAAGCAAGAAAGGGGGTGAGGATGAGGAGCTGTCACACTTTTGCATTTAGTCTAGTATGCATACTGTAGATATGTTCTGGTCTTGTAGGTCATTTAGTCTAGTATGCATAGATATGCTCTGGTCTTTTTTAGGTAATTTAGTCTAGTATGCATAGATATGTTCTGGTCTTTTTAGGGCATTTAGTCTAATGTGCATACAGTATATACTTATGTTCTGGTCTTGTAGGTCATTAAGTCTAGTATAGATATTACTTTAGCATTTAGCAGATGTGTTCTGGTCTTGTAGGTCATTTAGTTTAGCATAGATTTGTTCTGATTATGTAGGTCATTTAGTGCATAGATACAGTAGATAGATGCATATAACACAAAGGCAGTACTATTAATTATTATTCTTTCACATTGAGATTCACTGGTCAACGATAGGTTTTTTTCAATACTTAAGAATGCAGGGCTTAATTCAATTCAATTCAATTCAATCAATCGTTCATGTTTTTTTTAATTTATTTTTTTAACCTTACTGCCCTGGCTTACTGTATGTGTGAAATGTTACATAAATCAACAAAAGCTGAAATATGTGCATACATTTAATTTGAGGGACATCTTAATTATGTGTATATTCCATATTATTATAACTGCTTGAGAAAAATAAAATGGCTCACAAATGCAAGAATTATCTAATTATTAAATAATGATTATTACTTACACCCCTCTCTTGCTTTGTGTGTGTTTTGCCTCTGTGTTGTGTGTGTGTGTGTGTGTGTGTGTGTGTGTGTGTGTGTGTGTGTGTGTGTGTGTGTGTGTGTGTGTGTGTGTGTGTGTGTGTGTGTGTGTGTGTGTGTGTGTGTGTGTGTGTGTGTGTGTGTGTGTGTGTGTGTGTTTTGCCTCTCTGCAGTTTGATGTCATCTATAGGACCAAATATGGAGCACGTTTTGTGAGGACAATTGTCATTGGCTTCAGGTATGCACATGTGCTGAGGTGGTTGAGTGTGTGTGTGTGTGCGTCTGCGCGTGCATGTGTGCGTCTGTGCTTGCGTCTGCGCCTGCGCGCGCGTGCAGGGCCGCTGACAGGTTTGGCTGGGCCCGGGACAAAAAAAACCCCCTAACCACCAATTTTTTTTCAAGAGAGACCAGGTGGCCAGACTACACTTTCAACCTGAAAGCGCACCACTCTCACATGATATGCTATGTATTATGAGGCCTACCCATTATAAAAGAAATGACATTGGTATCAAAGTAGCCTCACAATGATGCATACAATTCCATAGTAAATGATCTATCCATCCAATTATATGCATTCTCGCCAACATTTATTTAGAAATGAAACAAAACAAATAGGATTCACATTGTCATTAATAACACAAGTGTTAGTGTAATTTACTTTGACAATTTGAAGGCTTGCACATCACAACGTGCCTGACTGAATCAGCTCCCGTTTGCTAAACTGACTTCAAGTGATGTGTGAGGACAGTGTACAAGTGAGCAGCACACCAAAGATGTCAGTGGAACACAGGTCTTGTGCTGTGCTCCCTCATCAAAGTCTTCCCACACCAGGAATAGCCAAACACAGGAACAAGTCAAGTTGCAGAAATGTAGGCCTATATGCAAAACGAATCTACACTGTATTTCTCCCCACAAAGTTAACAGGTTGATCATGTGTTAGCATTTGCGCTAAGCGGGATGTATAGCCTACACGCTAAGCGTTTATAGCGTTGCATATTAACGGGGCACCTAAGTCACGCCCTCTACTTCCTGGTTCATGGGGCAGAGGGAGTCAAAAAATGATTACTGGACTTGAAAATGAGTGATTTTTGGATTTGCGGTACATAGGTGGAGGTCCAAGGTTTTGATTGGCGTCAAAAAAACACAAATTTTCAAGTCCAGTAATTATTTTTTGACTCCCCCTGCCCCATGAACCAGGAAGTAGAGGGCGTGACTTAGGTGCCCCATAGCGCTGTTTTAAAAGTTCTCCCTTGCCCTCTCCCTGCGCGCGACGCAACTTCTCATCACGGTATGATTCCGGGCTAATGTGCATATTCTTAGCTAAGGTCACTGATGGTCAGATTTGAAACACAATTTTACTAAGCTGTTATAAAATGATGCGATGCCCGTTTTCTATTGTGTTTATCAGTGTGACTGATCTCCTTTTAAACATGAATGCTGCAGTGCAATGCGTGTCTGTTTATGAAGGGAAACTTTTGCTTTGTTAGTGTCCTCTGCCTGTTAGTACCTGCATCATCTGAAGAATATTTCACTGAATTCCTGTGGCTTCTGGTGTCTTCCTCTATTTTCTCCTTTCCTTCATTTTCTGCCCCCTGTTTTGAACGACTGCGTCTCCAGACACCTTGGCAAAAGCCGCGCTAAGTTGAAGACGTTTTTTTCTTTCTCGTAATGACCGACCAAACCATTTGTGCACTGTCGGTGGGGAAGGTGCGGGTTCTTGATCCCTTTTTAAGGACAGGAAAGGCAAAATATTTGCATAATTCATTTAATGCAAATATAGCGCATTCTCCCTCTCTCAAAGACGAACTTATTTGGAAATGAAATAGAACCATTAATCACAAACTTAATGAGGGCCCAGTTCTAG
>NC_085857.1:58260566-58305566 GCF_034702125.1 Engraulis encrasicolus
AACAAAAGATGTACAATGACCAGCTTCACCTTTAGATCCAGCCTCAGAATACATGTAGGCAAAGTGTACTGTATGTATGACATGACAGTGTTATAATAGTGTCCAAGCAGTCATCCATGTTCCTGAGTCTCTGACTGTGCACAGGACTCCAGGCTCTTCTATTAAAAGATTTACCTCTTAACCTGGTTTACTCCTTATTTTTTGATCATTTTGATTGTGTTTTTGAAACTTGTGGTCTACTCTTGCCTTATCTTTTGATTGCTTTGATTGTGTTTTTGAAACTCCTGTTCTGCTTCACAGCCAGCAGCACAAAAACGTGTCCCATCTTTAAAGTCAGCCATCTTGAAAGAGTTGACCTCCAAAATTTTAACCCTCCTGTTATCCTCAGATTTAGGTTACATCCGTGATCCTTGGGGTCATTTTGACCCCAGCCACTTAAATGTCTACAAAATCAGTAGAAGCAAAAACTTTTGCACCAGTTTATGCCTCAGATATTTACTGTTGCACTGTTAGGGACATAAAAAGCCCTTTAGATAAGTCCTAGCACCCACACACACAGCCCACACACCAAATGAACTAATCCATGACTAGGCGAAAATGTAAAGCAACTGCCCAAAAGTTGCCTTGAATTACTTTTGACCCTCGTCCACATCATGCATATTGTTAGTTATCAGATACCTAAATACAGCGAAATGTTCTGTTCTAAATAACTTATGTTAATGTATTTTACATGTTTCCATTTATGTTTAATACACTTCAAAACAATTTGGGATCAAATTAAGCCCAAGGAACACAGATGTAACCAAAACGTGCACAGCACTTAGGGAAATCATTTTTTGTGGAAATTTCACTTTGAAATTTTCACATTGACCCCATATATTTAGGAAAAGTCATCAAAGATGAAGCAAATTATGTACTCCATGTATTTTTCAGACGTTAAACTTTGAAAGTGGTCAAATAGACCCCAAGGATAACAGGAGGATAACAGGAGGGTTAAACAAATCATACATATATTCTACACTGTTAAAGCACAAGATTTAGGACAAATCCATCCCTCCATTCTAAAGTTATCGTACTTACTCAAAATATAGTGGCGGCCATTTTTTGTTGTTGTTTATGGCTAAACTTTAATTTTTCGAAACTGGCATATGGTAGAAATGGATTCGGCATCCAAATGCCATATGGAAACAACACTTGGATAATTGCTTTTCATCAGAAATGCTCACAGCTTCTTATTTAAGGCTCTTTTTCAATTTGGGACCTGGCTAATTTGTATGGTTTTGACTGACTGTGTTTTTTAAACTCGCCTGTTCTGCTTGTCTGATCTTTCAGCAACGGCTCCATCATCCATAATACAGACCTGTTGTTCATGTCCGGAAACGGGACTTTGCCTAACAGCACATCTTTCTATGACACAATGCTGCGTGCTGCGCAGAGCGGAAACCTGACATTCAACATCATATCAATCAATGGCACAGGTGAGAAACATACACGCACGCATGCACGCACGCACGCACGCACGCACGCACGCACGCACGCACGCACGCACACACACACACACACACACACACACACACACACACACACACACACACACACACACACACACACACACACACACACACAAACAAACACACAAACACAGTTGAAGTCCACAGTGGAAACCTCACCTTCATCATCAGGTCAATCAACGGCACAGGTGATTCATACAGCTGTGTCCTCAAAGACACAGGTGATTCATACAGCTGAGCAAATGGCACAGGTGATTCATAGAGCTGTGTCCTCAATGGCAAAGTCCGATTCTCAAATCCAATTAGTCTTATATAATTCACATAAAACAAACAACCAAACAAAAACATTCAATCAGCGCATTTGCTGTGGTGGCACAACCCTGACGTTTGCTACTACAGGTACAAAAACACCACTGTCCAATAAATACCACAACTCGAAACGTAACTGATGTCCTTGTGTTCCTTCACGTGGTGTAACGTTAGGGAAACATAGAAGCAAATTTGGGCAAGCGACCCGAACTTGGCCATTCATTCCTATGAGGGAGGCGAGGGCAAGTGAACAGGAACAAAGCGAAATTATTCAACCAAGTTTAATATTATGCAATTGAGAAGCGAATTTCGCCTGTGGCAGCCAAACAAATCAATAACATAACTGTTCTTTACCATTTGAATCACCGTTGCGGAATGCTGACAGAATGGAACACTGAATTTCGCATCTCTTTGCCTCGCTCATTTCGCCTGCTATGTGTCCTTAGTGTTAATCCCATAACTCTTGCTCCAGTTGAAATGTAACTGGCTTTTATGTGTATGAATCCCATAGCTCTAGCTCCAGTTGCCCCAGTTTAAATGTTCTTGTTTCTTGTATGTTGTATAAATCATAAAACTCTTGCTCCAGTTGCTCCATTTGAAATATAACTGACATCCTTGTTCTTGTTCCTTGCATGTTGTGTAAATCCCTGCTGCAGTTGAACTGTAACTGACGTCCTTGTTTGTTTCCCTTCTGCCATCAGCTGTTTCCTCTGGCATGGCCTGCAGTGTCAACAGTGTCGTCACCTGGACTCTGGTGGGCGGGGCTCTCCTGCTACAGGGGCAGTGGTTGGCTCTGTGAAACGCCACTCACCAAACCGTCCAATGATGTGAGGACTTACTCACAGAGGAAAGTGAAGGGCCCAATCCAAATGAAGGACTATTATCATATATATAAGACGTTATTTCAACATAGGAAACCATAACTACTCCAAAGTAGAACACAGCTGGCCTGGACAACTAATCTTAGTTTTCGGAGAGAGAAGTCCACACACAATCCTTTTTGTTGTTGTTTTATTATTTTGGCATGGTTGGAAGTCGACACAACAAGAAGGATTTTAAGCGTGCAAACTTTCTACTCAAAGAACTACAGTCAGCCTTTGTTCTGCACCTTTTCTTGTGACACAACCTTCATCTTCAACTGGACTACTAATTAGCTGATTGTCATATGGGTCCAATGCTGTTGGGTTTTTTTTCAAGACTGATCCATGATTAAGACAGGGCAGTGCAAAAATGTTCAGGCCTTTGTTTTGGTCCTAGTCAAGCCCTAGAACACAGTAACCATTGGGATAGGGTGAAACCTCCAAGCAAAGTTCTACAAGTGTATTGTAACTAAAGACACTTAACAGCAGGGCCCAATGCAACAAAGCAGGTGTGTCAAACTCAAAATCACAGAGGGCCAAAATCAAAATCTGTGATGAAGTCACAGGCAGAACTCGATATTTATTTTAAAAATTGACTAATATTGTGCACTTGAAACTCATGGTTTCACTCTCGTTCCTATTACTATATGTGGTTGTTCAAATGTGCCTAGACATATGTATTGTGTTGCATATGAGTGCGAACTGATTCATTGGCTTTGGCCAACTCATATTCCTGTGTTTCATCAAAAATAATGTTCTAGTGTTCCTACGCTGTATGTGGGCCAACTGCAATACACATTTGAAATGATCTCACGGGCAGAATAAAATTATTAATTGGCTTGGGCCCACTCATATTCCTGTGATTCACCAAAATTCATGTTCAAGTCTTGAAAAATGTGAAGAAACACAGCTTTCTAAAAAGTTTGGAGGTTCGTACGATAAATTAAACAAAAATATCAGAAACAACATATATGTAGCTCTTGGCACAACTCGAAGGGGATCGAAATATCATTTTAATACCGCCATTGGATTACATGCTACGATTTTCCGATAAAAACGCTGTTGAGGTCCCATGAAATCGGGGGAAGTGACATCACTTTCAAGCTCTATCGACACAATAACCATAGACACTGCATCCATCTATAGTAACCCTAGACACTCAACACAAGGGCCTCAAGAACATACTTGTAACCACAGAAACACTTTGTAAGGATTGAGTTTATTCCCCGGGACAATGCAAAGGTAGAACATTAGACTAAAGATGACAGTAATTTGCGAAAGCACTGGAAAACGGCAAGTGCAGCCTCCATCTTATGTAGGTAGTGTAGGTGCTCTTAAAGGATTTATCCGGAGTTGGAACAAGTTTGCCTGATTTTTGCATGTTTGGGATGAAATACAGTCACTCTAGAGCAAAATCAAGGCAAAAGGATGCGTTTTGAGAAAGTTTGATAATATCACGTTAGCCTCGTTAGCCATATCAGCTATGCAATATGAAAGATGCGGGCATCGTTTTTCGGCGGTTACACACATTTCAAAAACACAACATTTTAAAGTCTTGCACAGCTCAAAACAACGTCACACTTACCTCGTAATATGTTGAGGGTATCCACACATAAACCAAAGTGTCCAAAGTCCTTCATGTATTCTTGAAAGGTCTGCAGAATGTGTTTTGTGAAGCTACTACCTTGAGAATATCTAAATTACGGCCAAAACAACTATTTGACACTAAAGTCCACCAAGTAGATTGCCGAGTGGGTCGCACCATCAGCTGTGGTTACTCGCTATGGAAATAATCATAGCTGATGGTGCGACGCACTCGGCAATCTACTTGGTGGGCTTTAGTGTCAAATAGTTGTCTTGACCGTAATTTAGATATTCTCAAGGTAGTAGCTTCACAAAACACATTCTGCAGACCTTTCAAGAATACATGAAGGACTTTGGACACTTTGGTTTATGTGTGGATACCCTCAACATATTACGAGGTAAGTGTGATGTTGTTTTGAGCTGTGCAAGACTTTAAAATGTTGTGTTTTTGAAATGTGTGTAACCGCCGAAAAACGATGCCCGCATCTTTCATATTGCATAGCTGATATGGCTAATGAGGCTAACGTGATATTATCAAACTTTCTCAAAACGCATCCTTTTGCCTTGATTTTGCTCTAGAGTGACTGTATTTCATCCCAAACATGCAAAAATCAGGCAAACTTGTTCCAACTCCGGATAAATCCTTTAAGTCAATGCGAATCAATGGAGAACACGCCCACCACTTTCAAAAATGGACTAAAACTATGTGAATATGAAGTGACGTTAATCAAGGACAGGATCATGTCTGGCTAAATATCTACTTAAATCATATGAGTCAGTTATATCATATATCAGTTGGTATTAATTATGTAGACATATAGCATCACACTACAACTATTGTTCTTGTATAGTGGATTGATGGAAATGTTCACATTATTAAGCCAGTTTTTTGACCGAGATGAGTCCACTTCTCCATTCATTTACATTCCTCAGGTCTACCTCCAAATAATGGCCGCCAGGATTGCCATGAAAAGGTGTCGGGTCAACTTTATTTAATGTTCTACCTTTCTGGCAGTTTCACTTTAACCCATTTCAGCCGGATGCTGCGTAATCAGTTTGACCTTTGGTGCCAGGAGCAACATATACGATGCATTCAGGCTCTTGAGATTTTAGTTTTTAAAAAAAATAAGAGCTGAATAACACATTTTAATACAAGATGAGGGTCCTAGCTTTTAAATGCAACTCATCTCATGTTTTTATGTGGTTCGAAGGCAGAGATATTTCGGTTTTAATAAGCAGAGGGTACCTTTTCCCATAAAGGGCTTAGGCATTCAGCGTTATTTGTAGATGCCTTAGGCTAAAATGGGTTAGTAGTCCCCAGTGGACTTCTGTTAGAACGGCTGTCAAAAAGGGAGTGGCATAGCTGATCTAAATTGTATTTGATTCATTAATGCCTGTGGACATCACCACTGTATTTTATTTTAGTGTCTCCTGTTTATGCTTTGTATTTATTCATTAATGCCTTTTGCAAATTATTAAAAGCTTATGAACGCCACTGCTGTATGTATTCATTGTTGCCGATAGCAAATTATTAAATGCCAAAAATAGTGATGTCGTATAATTCCTTAATGACATACACTATACGAAACTTGGTACCTTTTCCTAAAATTTAGTTGGCTACTATTTGATACCAAAAGATTAGCTTTGTCATTTTGGCCATCACCATAGCAACGGTTTTCTGACAGGTATGTCTGACAGAAAATCACTGATCTAAGTCTCATTAGTGTACCTTCCTTATCGCATACTACTTATCTTATAGTTATTCCATTACAGTAGCATAACTTTACCTTAACTAATATCACCTTCATTAATTATCATTAATGTATGCTAATGTATGCTTACTTGATGACCTCATCATATCTAATGAAATATATCATTGATTAATCATCAAGTTTATAATGGCTTTATTTTTACCAATGCAAATTCCACCCCAATTGCATTTATTTTTTTTTATTTGTATTTTCTGTCTTATGTATATCATACCCTGCAAATTTGGTAATGATACATCATGTTGCTGAGGACTTACTGTTTGCTGCAATGTTATAAGAAACTGAAGCCACTTTGCCATCTATAACATCTTTGTGAGACGCAATTTTTTGTTTGACGCATCCGACTTTACATTTAAGTGGTCTGAAGCACATAATCCCAAAAATATGTGTATTACCTAAATTGAATGGAAAATACACGTCATACGTTTTTCATTCCTTTTTTGTGATCAACTTTTTATTGCTTTTATGGGGGGAGGGGAGGGGGGGGGTAGACGGTTACATTCATAACAAGCTCTGGTGCATATACAGTAGTCATCTAGTCCATATACCGTATTAGCCCGAATATAAGACGATCCTGAATATAAGACGACCCTCCTTTTCAGGTTCATGTTTTGGGGAAAAAAGTTTTTTGAAGACTAAATTTAGTTTCACATTGGAAACTTCTTTCAAAATGCAATTTTTAATTTGTTGGAAAAGCTTTGGCTTTTTACATAGAACGAATTTCATGATAAAAAACTACAGATAGCTAGGCCTACTCATACCCTTTTCCTTTCTTTGCTCACTTCAGTGGTTACCTGACAAGCGCCAGTAGGCACCTACTGTACAGCCGCCTGGGTGTGACTGTTCTAAGTGCGACACAACATTCCATACTACACTCGCAGAGCATCAGTCTGCACCAGCCAGGCAACCAGTCCAGTAATGATAGACTATCTATTGTGCAATGCACAGATTTTGGCAAAATGCTTTGTTGACAGCAATATCTAACCAGCAGCCGTCTCGCCAAATCGCCGTTCATTTTATGCATCCAAAGTTTTCCGTTGGACTGTAGAAACCGAACGTGACCAAAAGCAGATTGACGCATTGCATTTGAAACCCATGCGCTGCCTATCAGCACCGTTTACATTAGAAGTCCGATTGGCATTCATTTCGTGCCAAGGGTAAAACTCTTAGTGATTTTATATGAACAAGACAATCTCTTGCCCTAACCATTGCTCTATGTCGCTGTATTGTTGTGAGGGATATCGTCAAATAGGCACCACCTGTCAAGGCGCCGCTCTCTCGCGCACATGAATGACCATTCACTGGCTGATGACAGCATCCAAAACTTAGCCTACAGGTTGTTCATCAAAGCACCCTTCATTTCTTTAGTTTCAAGTTGTACTGGTGACCAGAGAGAACAACCAAAGCTTTCCTGATGAGACTGTAAAACCGAACACAAATAAAAACAGAGCAACGCATCGCGATTGACTGTCGTGTTTTCCCCCTCGCATTGTCGGCCCGCATCGCGTTGACATTGACAGTTGATAGACGGGCGGTGCAACACTCATCACGAAAAGCAGTTAGCATATGCACATTTGATATGGACAAAACAATCTCTCGCCCTATCCATAAGGCTATTGAGTTTTGTGTCATTGTTGTGAAGCATAATGACCGCATTCAGGTAAAGTAAAACAAAAAAACAAAAAAAAAAGTTTTTAGTCTAGGGCGCGGAAATAAGACGACCCCCCTTTTTAGAGTACTATTTTAGAACAAAAACCACGTCTTATATTCGGGCCAATACGGTAGTCCATATAGTCCCTTCAGACGTTTTTCATTCCTGTTTGCGTCTCGCCTCGTTGAGTTTTTGTAGTAAAGTTTGTGTCTGACAGCGTGATGAACGCGTGCTGGCCTACTGGTTTTGCTGCGGTAACCAACCACTTCCTCAGGGGCGGTTCTGACTTTTTTGGGGCCCCAGGCGAAATATTAACATGGGGCCCTCAAAAGTCATTAGGCCTATTTAAACACGTACACAAAATAAGGGTCACCTCCAATTGGTATGTAACTCTAGGCCTAAAGAAATATCAGGATAAATCTATTTATTATTTATAATTTGACAGTAATCTAAACAAACAATATAGTCATGAATTTGCAGTAGCCTACAGTAGGCTTCTGGCTTAATTCTTAATTGTTATAGGTCTAGTGTCCTTATAACCCACTTTTGAGCTTTTATTTATTTTGTATAATCATGAGTTTTACAATGCTTATTATAGCTCCCTTACTTTATCTTCCCTTACTTTATTATATATCCCTTACTTTAGACCCATTGACATTTCATTTTATAATATTTTAATTTTCTTTAATTAATTATTGCATATTTTTTCTTTCTCTCCCACGTTTGTGTAAGCAAATTGTAAAACTCTGTATGGCTGTCTTGTCTATGAGAAGCACTGAAGCCTCAGCCAATGTAGGCTAAGCATCTAATTCCTTTCAGCTCTATTGTGGATTCTATCAAGTTGTTGGAGGAACAAGACGGTTCGCAACACTACTGCAGCAGATTCTAGAATGCAAGAATCTTACTTTCTCTGGTTGCAGTGCATCTTGTGTTAATAGCGGTCATTGTGAGCGGCTGCATCACTTATATGAATGAAGGCTATATGAATCACTAATGATACCCCTGAGTCATTCTACAATTCGTGTGCGCTTTTAGGTCTGTGGACTTTATTTGCCAATTCCACTAACTATTAACTGCATCCAAGGATGTTTTGGATATCAGCATACATTTATCTGTCATATTATACAAACAGTCAAGACATAACATTAAATCACATGTAGAAAAACACAGATAAAGCATACAAATACATGAATTGATTAAGGTGTTGTGGTGGAACCTCTGAGGTCCACAGTTAGCACAAAACCATGAAAATGGCTGAAATGTCATGCCGTGTTTCCGTCAATGGTGTTACACATCATCTATGACAGTTGAGGAGGAGTATGTTTTTGGCAATTTATCTCCATATTGATAGATAAACAAACATAATAATTTGTGTTCTAGGGAGATGGGTTTGTATGCTCCATTTTTTTCTCCTAAAAAAGTGCCGACTTGTTCCCCTGCACTGTTGACCATAACACAGTTGAGTAACACGGTTGACTGTTTTGAAAGTGTGTCATTTCAAACATATATAAAAATACTACAGAGTTGAAACAACACACGTTTGAAAGTGCTTATGTCCTTTAGCAATAATGTTGTCATTAATCTGTGCAACTGATATAGAAAATGTGATTTTTGAGCTTCATAAGTAGGATTTCATGATTCATTGTGATAAAGACTGACACATTTTTCATTATAAATCCCTGTAACGTCTGATTTGAATTTAGTCACCCTCCTTACACAAGACTTCCTTCTCCAGAGATAATCTGTTCATAGGATTTTTCCAACACATAAGGGATCAATAGCACAAAACACTTTCAAAACAGTCAACCGTGTTACTCAACTGTGTTACGGTCAACAGTGCAGGGGAACGAGTCGGCACTTTTTTAGGAGAAAAAACAGAGCAGACAAACCCATCTCCCTATAACACAAATTATTTTGTTTGTTTGTCAATATGGAGATAAATTGGCAAAAACATATTCCTCCTCAACTGTCATAGCTGATGCGTGACATTTCTTATGGTGTTGTGTTAACTGAGGACCTCAGAAGTTCCACCACAACACCTTCATCAATTCATGTATTTGTATGCTTTATCTGTGTTTTTCTACATGTGATTTCTAATTCAGATTCTTATGAATATGTTGATAACACAGTTGACAGGCAATTTTCCCGCTATGAGAACATGAAAAAGAATGGATTAAATTATGGAAGGATGGAGCACAAAATTTACCAAAAAGTCTTCCCAAATCCTGAGAGGTTATGACATCTCGTGATGTTATTTGTATGGCCTAAGACCAAACCATTACTGATTTATGGAGGGGGTTTCAGACCTTGACACGGTTAACACAGTTTTCGTGGACACACACATAAAATGGCAAATTTCATGTAAAATGGAAAGCACAGTGGTCTTTCTGACAGTTTTGTCATATTGTGATGATTACTGTGAATCAACATTTGCAATCGTCTTAGGCAAAACAAGTTAATATGTTCATGCTAATGTGAAGACTGAATCTGACATTTGGAAAACCGGACGGCATGAAAACGCCCAAAACCAGTATTAAATATTCATTCTTGCTGAGGGAAATAATGCCATGTCTACACTTTCTGTATTATATGAAAGATAAATGTGTGCTAATGTCCAAAACATCATTGGATGCAGTTAATAGTTAGTGGAATTGGTAAATAAAATCCATGGACTTAAAAGTGTATCACTCACACACACACACACACACACACACACACACACACACACACACACACACACACACACACACACACACACACACACACACACACACACACACACACACACACACACACACACACACACACACACACACACACACACACAATGGCCTAATGGTTAGGGAGGTGGTCTTAAATATGTCATCTCAACGTCATTTCATTAATATTGCAAGTGTTCTCCATTGTTATTGAATGTGTTACGCGTTGGTCCTGTTTTAAAAAACGTTCTGGTTGCTTTGTTTCAAGCCGTTTCTGCAAGCTAGCAAGGTGGCTTGTGGAGAAACGAGAGGGTCTTCCGTGTTTCTCGTGGAAAACCGTCTATGATTGGCTCACTCCTCCTGCTCTCAGTGAGATTGTAATGGGAAAAAGACTCGCCACTTCCCTAGGTGGTACTGCACTATAGGGGCGCCAACGGTGGCGAACAGGCTCCATTCAGGGCTGTGCTCTTTCGACAGTGACCCCTAGGCGAACTGCAGGCATGGACCCACCAGAGTGGGACGGCTGTATGTATGAGGTTTTGTGCTCTGTGTGCATCTGAGAGTAGCAATCCAGCTGACAGTTAAGCTAAGCTAGGTTTCGGGCCACCAGGCATTGCTGGTTTTGAAAACAAGCAGAAAAAAATTACTCAACATGATTTTATAAAAATGGGTCAACATAAACCTTTGTGGGCAACGCCTTCTTTCGATGTGACTCAACACAGAAAGGCTTTCTTGATTCGCTCATTTCTCTGTAGTGGTTAAAGGGACACTGTGTGAGATTTTTAGTTGATTATTTCCAGAATTCATGCTGCCCATTCAATAATGTTAAATTTTTCATGAATACTTACCACCACCATCAAATTCTAAGTATTCATTATGACTGGAAAATGAGCATTTTTCATACATGAAAAGGGGAATCTTCTCCATGGTCCGCCATTTTGAATTTTCAGATATAGCCATTTTTAGCTGCAAAAATGACGGTACTTGGGCCATACTATAACATATTGATTTATTACTTAGTAAACTTTCATGAAAAGATCAAATTTGGCCTTAGACAACACATTTTCAATGAGCAGCATAGTTGCAGTACCTTTTTTGACCATTTCCTGCACAGTGTCCCTTTAAGTTAATTGGGAAACACTGGGAAATGCAGCCAGGCGAGGTGACCCACCGCTATGATAGCCTTACATGTCAGTTTAACTTAGGGTGACCGTCCGATTTTGAAAAGGAGTGAGTAAAACTGTGTTTTATGGGAAATTGGCCTTTAAGGTCAAAGGGTTAAAGGTTCGAGGGCTAGTGTACACTGTAACATCACACACGCACGCACGCACGCACGCACGCACACACGCACACACTCACACACACACACACACACACACACACAGACAAAATAGGGGACGTCGTCTGCCATTACTGGTTGATCCGGTGGAGGGGCAAGTGCGTGTGTGCGTTTTTGCATTTGCATTTGCATGACTGTGTACAGAACAGTATGTGCATGAGTGGGTACAGTGCCAATGTTTTCTTCCGGTAATTGAGATGAGTTGAGTTGTGCATTTGACACCTTAAACAGAAGTCAAGAAGGCGAGGCGAAGCACTCTTAAAGCAAAATACATACTCTCACACACACACACACAAACAAACACACGCTCTCTCACACACACACAAGCAATTATGCACAAAGAAGTAAAGCATGGCATGCAGGTTTACCTGTTTACCATTAGTCAATAAAGGTGCTTAAGCCAGGGTGTGTGTTGGCATTTGACCAGATGCTTGTGGGAGGATGCTCTACTGTATTGTGTCCTGCCACTTTTGTGTCAAGTGTGTGTGTGTGTGTGTGTGTGTGTGTGTGTGTGTGTGTGTGTGTGTGTGTGTGTGTGTGTGTGTGTGTGTGTGTGTGTGTGTGTGTGTGTGTGTGTGTGTGTGTGTGTGTGTGTGTGTGTGTGTGTTAGGCCTATGGGGACAGATGAGGAGGTGGACAGATACACACTGTTGCCTATATAAGCACAAACACCAACACACACAGAGCAACATACGGCGACTGGAACAGACTGACACAGAAGCTTTTGCAAACTACAGAGAGAGAAGTCGAATATTTGGGGGATATTTGATTCATCAACTGGGAGCATTAACAGTTTTGTGGACACTCTACTCTTTATTTTGGTGGAAGCCCCTGAATCTTGAGCATTCATCAGAACAAAGGCTTATCCACAGCAAGGATTTACTCTAACTCAGGATTTAGGAAGAACCTTTTGCTGGGAATTCACTTCCAGAGTTCCAGGAGGCACTGAAAAGATCTTGCAGAGTTCCAGTGGGAAGAAAATCAGAACTTCAAGAGTTCCAGTGGGAATTGGATCTCTGGGAAGTTACCTCCCGTTGCCTGGGAGAAGCGAACTGAAGAGAGGGTCTTGGTTGCCGGGAGCAACCTTCCTCTGGGAGATGAGGGTTCCAAGCAGCTGGCTGTGTCTCGGGGTGGTGGTTGGTCTCCTGCTGCAGGGTGAGTCTCCCATTGGCCTGACAGGCAACTCTCACTGTAATTCTACTTGTCAGGACGACAATGCTTGATTGGTCAATTAGCTTGTCAATTAGTGTTACTTTTGTTTTGTTTTTTGTTGATTGTTACTTTTTTACAGTGTTACAGTAGCATTGGCCTTCTGAAAAAAAATCTGTTGCTACAGTGGGATGGAAGCTGACGTACTAAGAATGTTTGCTCAATTGAACATGTGTCAATTAATGTTACCTTATGTAATTGATTAATTAGTTTTGCTATCTTATCAAAGTCGTAATTATGAAATAGAAAATATCTAGTTCTAGTGTAGATTTCAGCCAAGGTTAGAAAAAAATACAAGAATTTTCTGATTCTGCAACCAATTAATTTCTAAGGGTGCTTTCACACCTAGTCCATTTCAGTGATTTAAGTGAACTCAGACATGTGACCCAACATTTTCTGTGGTAATGCTCCAAAGTGTACCCAGACCCCTCAGACGTGAACTGTCCTGAGAAATTTGTTGGTGTGGTCTCACTACGGTTAGCTCCTTAGAAGTTAGAAGTTAGAGTCCTGAGAAGTTACTCCTGTGACAAGGTGTAATCACTTGAGGAGGGCTCTAGAAGACCGGGTGTGATCAAAAAGAGGACTGACACACCATAAAAGCCTAACGGAACCAGAAAGAGCAGCCGGTTCTTTTTCTGAAACACTCACAATATAAACAAAACCAGGGCTTCATTTCTCAAAGCTGACGTTGAGATAAAACTATGGTTAGTGTGGACGGTGTCAGATTCTAAATCCATGACAATTTTTTTTTCCACAAAGAAATGACAAGGTGTTCGCGGAGGAAACAGCTGAGACATGACTCAGCAAAAACATAAGGCTGTCATCCAATCAGAAGGGCTATTCATGCTTATGTCTTGTTGCTTCCATGCTTAGGCACTGTAGCGAAGAGAAAGTAAGAAGCGGTGTGGACACAGGAAAGTAGCCACACTACTTTGGGCTTCGAGAAACACACGTATTTCCGCTTGAAGAGAGTAGATACTCAATGAGTAAATGTGCAAAATCATGCTAACCAAGGAAGTAGTTCCAGAAACATACCCCAGAACTGAGTCTTTTTGCTGTCAGTTCTCATTTTGGTTCACTTCCAGAGGGCTGAGTTTGATTCACTTACAGTAAAAGGGACTAGGTGGGAAAATTAATCAAGTAGAAGAAACATAAACAGCATGACAGTTTTGCAATTAGCTGTAGTTCACATGACCTAACTAGTGACAGGATTGTTCAAATTTTCTTTGTCTTTTTTGTGCAAATGGCTTAACAGGTAGAGTATGAGTATGTAGGTTTGAAGTTATGCTACGTTTTGCAACTTTACTGCCCATCCTCAAATTCAATGGTTTCAAGTATATTTAAAGCCGCTCTCTGCAGTTTGGCTGAGTTTGTATGATGCCCTCGGCATGCCAGACTCGTCAGCCAAAAGAAACATGTAGGGAATTCTGACATCGGACCGCGAAAGTGGTTGGCAGAGTCACCGCTAACTTACTTTTGACTCATTTAAGCATCAGCCAACCCGGGACAGTAATTAATTAACCATTTAATTCTACCTTATATTGATTTAAATGTAGAGTATGTAGGGTTGTGGCCATGCTGTCAGGTGCAACTTTGCTGCCCATCCCCAAATTCAATCTATTTAAGCATTTTGAATGAGAAATAATATTTACTGTTCTGACCAAAATACAGTAGGTTTTCCAGCTAAAGATGTTCTTTCTAGAAATTGAAAACAGCGGGCACAGAGAAGATCCACCTTTTTATGTATGAAAAGTGTAATTTTCCCAGCCATAATGAATACTTTGAATTTAATGATACAAGATACAAGATACAAAATATTGTATTGTTGTGTGTATATATATGAAACATATATATACAATGAAAAGCTTCCCTGCTCTGAAAGTCCCAAAAAAGGTTAAACAAAAGTAGAAGTAGGAAAAAATTATATTTTAAAGGTTGAAAGCTCCTTTTTTGTTTTTGTTTTTAAAGGCAGGTTGGAGAAAGGGGAGATGTGATGAGTGGATTTCTGAGTTGATTGATGAATGGTGGCATATACTCGTGAAAAAAAATAAAATTTGTGAAAGGGTAAGATGTGGACCATTTTAGACGCCCACACTCAAATCTGAACGGGCCACATAGATTGTGGACATAAACTACTAAAATAAACCCCATACCTTTAATGCTGAAATAGTGCTGAAATACTTATAGTTTTTTTTAAAACAGCTTACATGCACAAATTTACCTACACTCCCAAATGCCCCAGCTTCTTATCACATCAGCAAATGTTGCTGTCTCTCCCCAACACACAATTCATCAATTGGAAATGTTGCAATTTTAAATTTATTTTAAGTAGAGGGTATCGGTAACAGTCCAAGGGCTCCTTGCTCATGGACACCTCAGCAATGACGTGAGAATGGCGTACAGATGGGATTTGAACCTGCAATCCTCTGATATGGAGCCCATCTCCTTATCCACGAGGCCACATCTGCATGTAAATTAGAGAACTGCATGAACTGATTAGCAAAAAGTGTATATCTGTCAACGCGGAGTATTTTATTTGTATAGTCTTGCTGATTTAACCCATTTTTGCAGGTGCCTTAGGCTTAAATGGGTAAATAGAGAGCTATCAAATACAAAAATGAACGTTGAGAAACTGTGTACAAGCAGATTAACCCATTAAGCAGTTATAAATGTACTGTTACCTGAAGTCTTGATGGCGTGAAATTAGGCTATGTTATCGTTTTCAGCGTAATCTTTTATTTAAGGACTTTTGTTACAGTCTTTCTGTGTGTGTGCATGTGTGTGCACTTTCTCACGTGAACCCCGGATAGTTGGCACCGGGTGGCAGCCTCCAGAGCTGGTGTGTGAATGTGGAAATGTGTGTGTACACTATGTGTATTTTGAAAGCGCTTTGAATTCAATTTCATAGTTGTGATAATGTGCTACATAAATACATGTTGTATTGTATTGTATTGTATTGTATTGTATTGTATTTTTTGTGTTGTACTGTATAGCACTAACTCTAGACCTTAACTCTAAAGGTTGTTATGTCATAGTACAATATTGTTAGTCTTAATGTAGTACAATGGTAGACAAACTTTTCAATAACTTTTACAACACTTTACTGGAAGAGGCGAGGATTATGGGGCTTCAAAGCAAACATTCTATATGTACTTATAGGCCTATTACAAAAGGCAGACGCCCCATTCTGTACATACTTATATTACAAAGGTAGACTGTCTCTTCAATCATCAGTCCTGGCAGAGCAGCGTGGGAACACAATGGGCAAAGCCAGGGGCGAGTTTAGGCTATTTTTAGTGGTGCTCCGGCACCACTGTTAATGAACCGGGCATCTTCCCTTCAATAGCTCTGCACCCTTTTAAAACATTGCATTATGTCACCAATCCTATACAAGGGTTACCAATGCACCAGTAAGTGGGTGCGCTATTATTTAAAATTGAAGGCTATTTTTTTACAACTTCTCAAATTTTGAGCATGGGGACTAAACACCACTAAAGACTAGATGCTAGAATCGGCCCTGGGCAGAGCAATGTCAAACGCAGTAGTCACGTTAACAAGATGTTTATTGCCATTATGTTAAAGTCACTTCTGTGTTGAGACGATCAAGGGAAACTGGTGAAATTATTTATAGCATGGTGCAAGTGACCTGGTTTCACCTGTCCAATGCACCCAGGTAATCATTCAGCCAATTAGTCACCCGGTGTGTGTGTGTGTGTGTGTGTGTGTGTGTGTGTGTGTGTGTGTGTGTGTGTGTGTGTGTGTGTGTGTGTGTGTGTGGTTGTGTGTGTGTGTGTGTGTGTGTGTGTGTGTGTGTGTGTGTGTGTGTGTGTGTGTGTGTGTGTGTGTGTGTGTGTGTGTGTGTGTGTGTGTGAATTTGTATGACAGTAAGATACCAATTCTAATATTTCAAGTTGATCTGGTGCAGTTGGTTGTGTGAACGTGTGTGTGTGTGTTGGCTTATTGTAAGTATGCAAGTATTTGCGTGTGTGTGTGCTTGCGTGTGGGTAAGGAATGAGTCTAAATGTCATGCCATTCATCAAGTCTTCAACATGTCAAATCAAGACAATAGGGGACATCACCTGCCTTTACACACACACACACACACACACACACACACACACACACACACACACACACACACACACACACACACACACACACACACACACACACACACACACACACACACACACACACACACACACACACACACACACACACACACACACACACACAAACAAAATAGGGGACGTCGTCTGCCATTACTGGTTGATCTGGTGGAGGGGCATGTGCGTGTGTGCGTTTCTGCATTTGCATTTGCATGACTGTGTACAGAACAGTATGTGCGTGAGTGGGTACAGTGCCAGTCTTTTCCTCCGGTAATTAAGATAGGAATGATAATTAATGAGTTGAGTTTAAACAGAAGTCAAGAAGGCGAGGCGAAGCACTCTTAAAGCAAAAAATATACCTGACAATTTCAGTCATGGGTAATTTCAGTCATGGGTAAGCGGTTAGGGCGTCAGATTTGTAACCTGTAGGTTTCCTGTTCGACTCCCGCCCCGTCAGGTTGGTGGAAGGAGTAATTAACCAGTGCTATCTTCCATGACTGGGGTACCCTTAACATGGTACTCTACTGTCAGACTTGCAGCCTGAAGGTTGCCAGTTTGGTGGGGGGATTAATTTACCAGTGCTTTAAATCAGTGGTTCTTAACTTTTTTTTTAATTAACGTACCCCCTTACCTGTGCCCAAGACGTGTCGCGCACCCCCAACCCAAACTTCTACACACGTATAAACACTAAAAAAAAAAGATTTTAGTCATGAATACAATGATTCTTGCTTGAGATATTAATCAATACCTTAATGACTTCACATGGGGACCAAAACATGTTTTAATTTGGTTTTGATTTGGCCTAATTATAATGTTTGCGAATAGAATTTTGGTCACAACCTCAACAGAAACAAAATTCCGCGCACCCCCAGGGGGTGCCCGCACCCCAAGGTTAAGAACCACCACCAAATGAAATGGAAAAAATGAAAAAAAAAGGAAAAAAAAGAATCGCAAAGAGAAAAAGGGAAATGATAAAAGCTGGAATAAAGAACACATGAAATGAAGAAAAAACATTGAGTGACATAAAATTTCTCTCCCTCTCTCTCTCTCTTCTCTCTCTTCTCTCTCTCTCTCTCTCTCTCTCTCTCTCTCTCTCTCTCTCTCTCTCTCTCTCTCTCTCTCTCTCTCTCTCTCTCTCTCTCTCTCTCTGCCTTCCTCATTCACCACCCTCTCTCTGTCTTGCTGTCATTCTCTCTTGAAGACACATGGGGTCAATCAACAGCAGTGGCATCAACATCTACACCACCAAGTTCTGCAACTTCTGTCAATGCCCGTCAGACTACAGGTGATACTTTAAGCCCACCCAAACCAACTCCAACTGCCCCCCCAACAGCCGGCCCAACTGCTGTTCCTACTGCTCCTCCTACAGCCGGCCCAACAGCACCTCCTACTGCACCCCCAACAGCACCTCCTACTGCACCTCCTACTGCACCCCCAACAGCACCTCCTACTGCACCTCCTACTGCACCCCCAACAGCACCTCCTACTGCACCTCCTACTGCACCCCCAACAGCACCTCCTACTGCACCCCCAACAGCACCTCCTACTGCACCTCCTACTGCACCCCCAACAGCACCTCCTACTGCACCCCCAACAGCACCTCCTACTGCACCTCCTACTGCACCTCCTACTGCACCCCCAACAGCACCTCCTACTGCACCTCCTACTGCACCCCCAACAGCACCTCCTACTGCTCCTCCTACAGCCGGCCCAACAGCACCTCCTACTGCACCTCCTACTGCACCTCCTACTGCACCCCCAACAGCACCTCCTACTGCACCTCCTACTGCACCCCCAACAGCACCTCCTACTGCACCCCCAACAGCACCTCCTACCGCTCCTCCTACAGCCGGCCCAACTGCTGTTCCTACTGCTCCTCCTACAGCGGCGCAAACAGCACCTCCAACTGCCCCCCCAACAGCACCTCCTACCGCTCCTCCTACGGCCGCCCCAACAGCCGCTCCAATTCAGTCAACTTCTGCACCCTCGACACTGGGTGCCACCTCTACTCAGTCAACTGACGCACCAGGTCCATCTTCCAAACCGCCAACTGATGCACTATCATCACAAGGCCCTACCTCTCACGCCTTAACAACAGGTCAAACCTCTGCACCATCATCACACGGTACCACATCCAAACCATCAACTGTCGCACCCTCATCACAAGGTTCCCCTTCACCTCCATCCACTACACCAGCTGCTACACCTAAAACAGGTTCAACACAATCTCCATCCTCAACACATAGTCCCACCTCAACACAATCTCCATCCTCAACACATGGTCCCACCTCAACACAGCCCTCCACCTCAACACAGAGCTCCACCTCGTCACAGCATCCCACCTCATCACAGCATCCCACCTCAACACAGCATCCCACTTCGTCACAGCATCCCACCTCATCACAGCATCCCACCTCAACACAGCATCCCACTTCGTCACAGCATCCCACCTCATCACAGCCCTCCACCTCAACACAGGGTCTCACCTCAACACAGCGTCCCTCAACACAATCTCCAACTGCTCCCCCCACACCAGGTTCCCCTTCACCTCCATCCACTACACCAGCTGCTACACCTACAACAGGTTCAACACAATCTCCATCCTCAACACTTGGTCCCACCTCAACACAGCGCTCCACCTCGTCACAGCATCCCACTTTGTCACAGCATCCCACCTCAACACAGCGTCCCTCAACACAGCGTCCCTCAACACAATCTTCAGCTGCTATACCTTCACCAGGTTCCTCTTCATCTCCATCCACTATAACAGCTGCCACACCAGTTTCATCACAGGGTCCCAACACAATGCAATTAACTTCTTCATCCTCAACCCCAGCCTCAACACAGCGTCCCACCTCATCACAGTCTCCCGCTGCCACACCCACAACAGGTTCAACTTCAACTCCGTCCAATACACCCGCTGCCATACCCACTCCAGGTTCAACACAGAGTCTCACAACATCACAATCTCCATCCTCAGCACAGCACCCCTCAGCATCACAATATCCAGCTGCTACACCCACACTAGGTTCAACTTCACCCCAATTCCCTCCATCAGCTTACCCCTTTCCTAACCTTCCAGTTTATCAACTATTTCTATTGATGGGCAAAATTGATTCATTAGTTACAATCTAGGGCATTTAGTTTACTAAAACTGCTCAGCTCTGGCTCAAAAAGAAAGCCCACTTTTAGCATTTTCTGCGAGAATGTAATATCGTAACTCTAAGTATGCACTCATATTCTTAAACAAGCTGTCTTTGAGTTCATCATTGTTTCACAAGGGATATCACATACAGTGTGAAGGCAAAGATCAAGATGGTTGAATTTATATGCTATGTGTTGAGTATGATTGTGTCTGTTTTAATATAGTGTGTGTGTGTATGTGTGTGTGTGTGTGTGTGTGTGTGTGTGTGTGTGTGTGTGTGTGTGTGTGTGTGTGTGTGTGTGTGTGCGTGTGCGTGTGCGTGTGTGTGTGTGTCTATAGTGTGTGGCCGTCCTCCTCTGAACAGCAGGATAGTGGGTGGCCAGGATGCCCCAGCAGGTAGTTGGCCATGGCAGGCCAGTCTCCAACGCAATGGCGGCCATTTCTGTGGAGGATCCCTAATCAGCAACCAGTGGATCCTCTCGGCAGCACACTGCTTCGACAGGTAAGGAGAGTTCACAGCAGGATAATGCTTTGAGAGGTAAAGTGTACCTTTTTAATGGATCCTCTCAGCAAACTGCTGAGGCCAGGCCAGGCCATGCCAAGTAATGTCACGTCACGTCACATCACGTCACGTCATGTTACGTCACCTTATTTTATGCCTGGTTGTTTGAGATGTCTTGCAAAGTCTCTACGCAAAGTGGGCATGACTGGTGAACCAGCCATGACAATGGTAAAAAAAATAGCAACTCTTAATTCGTTAAATAATATAGCAATTCCATATTAGCAATGATAACAAGATGTGAATGGCACTCAAGTCAATCAAGGCATCTGCTGTTCATTGTGCATTGTGCACTCCAGGCACAAGTCGCAAGTAAAAAAAAAAAAAAGCAACTCAAGTCCAAGTTCCAAGTCCCCATCTCTGTTGTTGTCATGGTGTCAGCTTTGTCAGCATAGAGTTTCTCTCATACGTTTTTCAAACTGAACAGCTGACCGTGTCATTGTTAACCAGTGTCATTGTTAACCAAACTTTCGGGGTTGAAATTCAATTTCCCCCAGTAAACCTACTAAGTTGCTAACTGGTTGGCAACGACGTTACAAGACATGTTGTCCAGAACAGTTTCGGAGTCCGTTCCTGGAATAATTACATTCTGAACCAAAGTGCTCTACCAGACTCTACTAGATATTAATTCTTTAAAAGGTTAAAACAGGAATGTATTGTTGGACGGACAAGTGCTAGATGAAGCCATGCCTTCTGAAAACAAATCCAATGCACGTTTTCCGTAGTGACTGAGATTCTGAAAACAAATCCAATGCACGTTTTCCGTAGTGATGAACTGAGATTGCAAAGCTCTGTGCGACTACACAGTATTTTTCAGTTCGCTTTGTGATACAACTTTCAGATTCCCGAATTGTCAGATTTTCGGCATGAACATGTCGGCATGGTTGTCTGTTGGCATTAACTGTTACCATTAGTGTTTCATTGTTATGGTTGAAACTTTGATTCTGAACTCTGAACCTTAATGTTTCTCCATGTTCAATTGTCATGGTGTTTCTCTATGATTCATTGTCATGGTGTTTCTCTATGCTCCATTGTCATGGTTGCAATTCTAATTGACCTTGATGTTCCTCTATGTTCCGTTGTCATACCTGCAGCACTGACACCACTGGTCTGACTATACGTCTGGGACTGGAGAACCTTGATGGCAGCAACTCCAACAGCCAGACCTTCACAGTGAACCAGATCATTCCACACCCCGACTATACCAGTGTTTCCACTGGCAACGACATCGCTCTGTTGCAGCTCAGCTCCTCAGTGGCCTTTACCGACTACATCAGCCCCGTCTGCCTGGCTGCCACCGGCAGTGTCTTCAGCAACGGCACCTTGAGCTGGGTCACTGGGTTCGGAAACATTGATGAAGGACGTAAGCAATACTCACATACACAAACAGACACACCATCTCCAACTCCTTCCTGTTTCCTGTTCAAACTATTACCTCCCATCCTTTTGCTTGTGGCCTTGTGCTTTGCAGATGCCCTGTCCCCATAGAGAAAACAAGGAAGCTTCCCAGTTGTCTGGCTGCTTAGGCTGAGCAACTTTTGTATTGTGAATGAGAAAAATACCTCTCAATTGTTTATATTGCATAAAAACTTCATCAATTTACTTTACTTCAAACGAAGTGGATGGACGGGACTGGATTGACTTGAAATATGTATCAGTCCTTACAGAGTCTTTCAAGCCCTGATAAAAACCAACACACACAGACACACAGACACAGACACACAGACACAGACACAGACACAGACACAGACACAGACACAGACACAGACACACAGACACACACACACACACACACACACACACACACACACACACACACACACACACACACACACACACACACACACACACACACACACACACACACACACACACACACACACACACACACACACACAAATTACTCACTATGTTCCCTATGTGTTTCCCCAGTGTCGCTGCCCAGTCCTGGAACTCTGCAGGAGGTTGATGTGTCTGTGATAACCAACACACAGTGCAGTACTCTCTACTCCAGCATCACAGACACCATGATCTGTGCTGGTGTGCTCACTGGAGGGAAGGACTCTTGCCAGGTATTTCTACTACTACTAACACTAACACTAACACTAACACTAACACTAATAATAATAATAATAATAATAATAATAATAATAATAATAATAATAATAATAATAATTCATGAAGTGCCTACTACATACCCTCCACGCCTACACACTCAATATCTCTTCCTCTTTATAACTTAATCAGGAACACACACACACACACGCACACACACACACACACACACACACACACACACACACACACACACACACACACACACACACACACACACACACACACACACACACACACACACACACACACACACACACACACACACACACACACACAGAAACACACAAATAACAAAAACAGCTAGATGACCATACATGTGTCTTGCAGGGTGATTCTGGTGGGCCCATGGTGACCAAACAGGACTCTGTGTGGGTCCAGTCCGGCATTGTGAGCTTTGGTAGAGGATGTGCTCGGCCCAACCTGCCCGGAGTGTATGCCCGCATCTCCCAGTACCAGGACTGGATCAACTCCCACGTTGGTTCTGACCAGCCGGGCTTCGTGCAGTTCACCTCCAGCGGGGCAGGGGAAGCTAGCACCACCACCACTACCACTCTGGTTCCTAACACGACATCATCCCTAACTACTAGCGATGGCGTCCGACCTCTCACCACAACCACCATGGCTTCAGCTCTGACAACCAATAGCTCAACACATACCATCACAGACACAGCAGCAGCACACACCATGAGCCCAGCAGTACAGACCAGTCCAGCCTCAGCACAGACCACCTCGGACCCACTTCTTGGTTTGTTCATTCTAAACCAGTGCTTCCCAAACTTTTTCACATCACGTACCCCTTGAAGCATTTCAGCTACATCCGCGTACCCCCCTCCCCCCCAAAAAAAAAATTTAACCATTAAATTCCCTCACTTAGACCTGTATCAAGCTGAAGTTGTTGCAACATGTTCTGTAGGCTACACCAGTTGGACACTAAAGGCTTCCAGCCAGAGATGTAATGGCCCATTAAGGTTGCTAAATTCACATGTTTTCAACCAGTTGTTTAGCGATCCATCAGTACTTACTAAGGAGAGGGTACTTATAGGTGTCCATGTAGATTAAAATGTGCCATGCTGGTAGCCATATCAACTTTGTAGCCAAAGTTAATATTTGAATGAAATTGGATGGACCTGTGACTGCGCCTACATTGAAACTTAATTGAACACACAGCGCCAAGCTCAACAAATTACTTTGTTCACGGCGAATTACGGTTATTTAGGGTGGTGTTAGTAGGTACGATGACTGCTCTCTTGGCTAAAAAATGACATTGCATGAACATAGCAGTTCGCTAAGAGCATGCTAAAAGCATGCTAATAAACACAAAGCCTGCAATATGCCTGACGAACCAGATCTGACAAAGCTCATTTTGTCAAAATTCCAAACAAGTAGCAAGTTATTATCTTACTCTTGGCGTAATCACAGGTACTTGTGGGTTGAAGCAAATAGTCCAGAAACTCTTCAACAACTCCAGAAAGTAGTGTGATGATGCTTTGTTATTCATTTGATGCTGCACTATGCAGACTGAGAGACTGCCGCAGGGACTCGTCTCTTCCTCCGGGAGATGGAACACAGAGATGTGCCATGCACACGACTCTCCTAAACAGCTGATTTTGCGATTAACCCCCATGGAAAAATAAATTAAGATGTATAGGATACTGAAACAATGTAACCAATACCCATGACATACCCAAAACATCAATGCCCATTCCTGATTCGAATATTAAAAGGTATTGATTTTTTTTCCAGCATTTTTTTTTTTTTTTTCAAAATTCAAAATCTTCTCGCGTACCCCCTGCCACCACCTTGTGTACCCCTAGGGGTACGCGTACCATAGTTTGGGAAACACTGTTCTAAACTAATTGTACCAAAGATGTTCAATATCGTAACCAAGAGGATGAATAACCTTATCTCTCTGTCTGTTTGGGTCTGCAGTGTGTGGCCGTCCTCCTCTGAACAGCAGGATAGTGGGTGGCCAGGACGCCCTAGCAGGTAGTTGGCCATGGCAGGCCAGTCTCCATCGCAATGGCGACCATTTCTGTGGCGGATCCCTCATCAGCAAACAGTGGATCCTCTCAGCAGCACACTGCTTTGACAGGTACAGTATAGGTTAGCTGTATAGGTGTAACTGATTTGATTGGCCTTCAGTTCTGACTCCCATTTATATTGTTTCTCTATGTTCCGTTGTCATGGAAGCAACTCTAATTCACATTGATGGTTCAACTCTAATTCACATTGATGTTCCACTGTCATGGTTACAGTACTGATACCAGCATTTGGACTGTACGTCTGGGACTGGAAGACCTTCAGGGTAACAACACCAACAGCCAGACCTTCACAGTGAACCAGATCATTCTACATCCCAACTACAACGACATCTCCTCTGACAACGACATCGCTCTGCTGCAGCTCAGCTCTTCAGTGGCCTTTACAGACTACATCCTGCCCGTTTGCCTTGCTGCCACCGGCAGTGTCTTCCACAATGGCACTATGAGCTGGATCACTGGATTTGGAGACATCGCCTCAGGAGGTGAGAAATACTCAGACAAGAGCAGAGATGCGTAGATCAGGAGGGAATTGTTCATCAGGGTTTGTTATGGTTCTAAGCCATAGGTGGAGAACCTATGGCCTGGGGGGCATTTACGGCCCACGAGGCCATCTTATCTGGTCCCCCATATAATTTGAAAAAGGTTCCTCACTTCTTTTCTAAAGTAGGAAACTAGGAGGTGAAGGAATAGTGTTCAATGAGAAAGCCACTTCTATTTAGAAAACCGCAATTGATCCCACGTCATTGCAATGGTGAAACAGAATGTGGTTTATATGGTTACCATACTGAAAATCTTTGGTTAATGTGGGATTAGAGGCCTACTGGAAGGGAACTTCACCCTCACACCTTCAGAATGCACAACCAACTGACCAGGCATGACCAGGACCATGGAAGTTAGAGTTCAGACAATCCTATTGACCTTCATGTTCCATTTTGTACACAGCAATGATGGTTCATGGAGCCATTGACACATACACTGACTTGCATTGTTCCACTAGTTCCAGGATGTAGGCAAAGCACAGAGAAAGTGTGGTAAAATGTAAATGTAATTTCTTTTTATTTCATCTTTGCTTGTGATGTGGTGATTCTCTGGCTTTCTAGCGAACAGAAAGCTGCTGGCGAGAAAACTACTGTAATCTACGTCAATCATGTCACCAACCAACTAGTTCCCATACCCCGCTTGTCACAACTCTGAAGCCCATGGTTCTGGGACCGACGGTGTGACATACAACCTGTTCCATGACAGTATTTTCTTTTCAACTGTCTCAACATAATGGAACTTGTCTACTGTGTGTCCATGTGTGTTTGTGGTGTCGCTGGCTAGTCCTGGGACCCTTGAATTCTCTCTCTCTCTCTCTCTCTCTCTCTCTCTCTCTCTCTCTCTCTCTCTCTCTCTCTCTCTCTCTCTCTCTCTCTAACACCTTGTCTACTGTGTGTTCATGTGTCTTTATAGTCTCCCTGCCCAGTCCTGGGATCCTTCAAGAGGTGGATGTGTCTGTATTGGGCAACAGACAGTGTAACTGCCTCTACAATGTCCGTAACATCAGCATCACAGACAACATGATCTGCGCTGGACTGCTTACTGGAGGCAAAGACTCATGCCAGGTACCACAGAGACAAACGCACTCCCCTGCTCTCTTCTCTCTCTGACTCATTTAAACACACAAACACATTCGGTAAATTACCTTATTACTCCTGTCCTCGACCTGTCTCATACTTCGCTGACGCCCTGACTCCATGGAGAAAACAATTAAGTTTCCCCGTTGTCAGCCCACCCACAACTTCTTTTGGGGGACATTATCCCCATTCAACATCCTGACTGCAAATGAGAAAATTACTTTTGATTTGCACTTTTGCAACATATTGAATTCAACTTCTGACGTCAATTACCTTTTGAGGCCACAAGCACAAGGGAGGACGGGAGTTAGGATAATGGACAGAACCCCTTATTTTTTAGAAGACATTATTAGTGGTCTTTTAATGACTTTTTAGTTTTAATAGTACAGTGTGAGATAGACAGGAAATAAGTGGGAGAGAGATGGGGAAGAATTGGCAAAGGCCCCGGGCCAGAATCCCAGTGGCCTACCATTAGAGCCACATTAGGGTCCTGGAATATTCCCTTCTGAGCTGCTATGACTTTTGTTTTCCAGGCTGATTCAGGTGGGCCAATGGTGATCAAGCAGGACTCTGTGTGGGTCCAGTCCGGCATCGTGAGCTTTGGGATCGGGTGTGCTCTGGCTGGCTTCCCCGGGGTCTACGCCCGCGTCTCCCAGTACCAGGACTGGATCAATTCACATGTTGGCTCCGACCAGCCGGGCTTCGTGCAGTTCACCTCCAGCGGGGTAGATGGCGACAGCAGCTTCTCCTGTGATGGGCATCCTGCTGTAACAACCACTACAGCCTCAGCACAGACCAGCTCAGACCTCTCAGCTGTCACAGATGCAATACAAACCAACACAAGTAAGTTGCTGCGCTATGTTGCATAAAAACAAACAAAATAATTAAATCATAAATCATAAATGAAATGGCAAAATGTTTAATTCAATTCAATTCAGAATGTTTATTTATCACCCGGTGAGCAGACAGAACGTCTTCTGATTGCCTGAGCTGGTGTCCATTTTTCCCCGAGGACAGGACACCTATGATGTCATGCGGCGTGCGTGCATCTGAGATGCTTCTTTTCATAACTTTCTGGGGAACTGCCATTTCTAATTCTAAACTGGCGGTTGCTATGGTCAAGATCCAGTCGTTAGTTCCATCCAATTTCGTTGTCAAGTCAATACCCAGTCGTTAATTCTATCGCATTTGGTTGTCAAGTCAAAAACCCAGTCGTTAGTTCTATGATCGTATTTGGCTGTCAAGTCGCCCCAATGTTCTACCCGCTTCCTTACACATATCCAATAGAGGTACGTCTCACTAGATTAGGAAGTGGTGCCCAGAGCAACGAACCAAGCGCAGTAGTTAATCTACTTTCTCATGAAGCCTTAGATCAACATATTAATAAATTAATACATAAATGCTGGTAACCCGGGTGATAAGCGGAATAACTGCCTTCGAGGTGTCCCGATATCAAGGGAAAATGGAATTGGCAAAGCGAACAGCCCTTTGGCTGCTCCGTCGGGCTGTTAGAACGCTCCGCCTCGTCCATTATTTCCCTTGATGTCGGGACACCTCGTCGGCCGTTATTCCTTATATGATGTGGACATAGCAAAATTGCATTGCACAGATCCGATGTACAAAGTATTTGTTCTCGAATGTATGTGTTTGATTGTTTTGCTACAAGTGCAGGAGGCCTTCAAAAACGACACAAATAAAAGACAATCACTAAGCAAAATAAGCGAAGCGAAAGAATCACTAAGCGAAATTTATATATGTAAATAATTAGAAAAATTACAATAATTTTAATGATAATAATGATCATAAAAGTGAAACATGTTATAACTCTACTAGCCCTCTGGTTGTGTTACGATCAAAAATGACCGTTTTGAAACTTCATTCTTAAATCATACACAAATGACACATCATCATATCCTCCAGCTAACCTATTCAAATGGTCAAAATGAAATATAATGAAATTCCTAAAGAATTGTGGAAGATACACCAACTTGTTACATTCATGGTGTTTCGGTCAAAAATGACCGGACCATTAATTTACATCTCCCAAAGTTTTATACATTTATATTACATTCACTTTACTCTTATATTCTTTTTTGTTAGGCTTTTCAGAATACAACCATACAGTATGTGCCACATTAGTATAGATCAGGGATGGGCAACTGTCATGAGAAGGAGGGCCACATTTTTTTCATTGTCACCATCGGAGGGCCACATGACCAGGGATCTGAATGCAACTATAGCTCGAGATGCAGTTGGTTGCTCATTGACTGCCGATGTTTTGATTTGATTCAGAAAGAATAGGAGTGTGTTCTATTGGCCAACAGTATAATTACAATGGATTAATTCAGTAGTGTCTTGAAAAATCTGGTCATTATTTATTTATTTACGTTTTATGTAGCCTAAGGGCCACACTGTGTTAGGGGCCGGGCCGCACGCGGCCACCGGGCCTCCAGTTGCCCATCCCTGGTATAGATGTTTACAGTTAGTTGAAATACTTGAAAATAGTAAAGGTGTTCCAAACGGCCTGAAAGCCTCTGAGAGGCCCTAGACTCCAGAGGGTTAATAAAACGAATTAGTGCAAGATTAGAAAAAAAGCAGAATAACATTAAAAAATATGGCAATCAGATTTTCAATCAATGTATTATTACCTTCTTTGTGTAGGCGGTCAATTTTGACCGTTAACACCATGAATGTAACCATGTTTCTAACACAACCAGAGAGCTAGTGTTGTCAAACAATTAAAATATTTGTAAATATAGCTGAAAGCAGCAATGCGGGGCCAAGCAGTATGTCTGACTAAGTCACCATGGCAACAGAAAGAGCTGAGCAGGCAGGCTGCCAGAGACATGCATTGTTAATTTTTACAAGCAGAAATATACCTCGCAATTTGTTGTGTGACCTGCTGGTGGCGCTAGTCATGGGATAGCCAAGAATTTGTGTGACGATTCCCAAGACATTCTGATAATGGGTTGCTGAGAAATGACCTCACTTCCTGTTTGGCGTCTGTTTAGGGGATTTTGATTGGCTGTTACGACCAAACGGTAAAAGATGTAATAAAATCCTTTTATAGATCTCTTTTGTGTGCTACATAGAGCATGTGTACCAAGTTATGTGAAAATACGACCAAATTTGAAGGATTAGGAACATTTTATCATTAACCAGCTGCTTGCTGGTCTGGATAACAAATCTCACGAGACCGATTTCGAAAGCCACGAACAATCTCATCAAATTACATCTCGCGAGATCTCGACACCCCTAAGGGCCACATATTCTAAAATGACCTTGTTTTATCTGTCCTTGTCAATTAGGTGATAATTTATCTAGCCAATCACCTGGCTGAATCGGACTGCTAAAATTAAGTAATTTAGAATTTGTGGTACTGGATGAATGAGTCCATTTTGTCCATCATTTCATTTTTCATGTTTCTCAAACTCATTCTCCTCAGCCAGTCACCACCACATCCAGCTAAAGTCAAGTTGACTCAGACTTCCATAGATATCAATAGGTGTAATAGCCAACAACCACTGCAATGAGCCATGTCTGTTTCCTGTTTTTCAAAATCCTTCTCATCCAGTTACCCTACAACTTATGTAGCTCAGTCATGTTTCTCGAATCCTTTTCTCTTCCCCCAGTTACGACCAAATCGACGGCTGCCTCCACTGCCACTCCAGTTACCACCAGATCGACTGCTGCCTCTACTGCTGCTCCAGCTAAAGTCAAGTTGACGCTCACAATGCAGGAAACGTATACGCCTGACCTGGCAGACTCCTCAACACCTGCCTTTCAAAACCTCGCCCAAAAAACCAAGGATCAGGTAGGTTCTGTTGGATTCCATCAATCCTGAATATCATTATATAAAACAGCATAAAGACTTACTATGTGTTAGCTGGAATTCTGTGTGTTCATTTTAAAGAGTCAAAGAGTGTGGTGTTCAATTCTCGAATTAAGCCTGTTCATTTATCCAACACATGAAAAATATGAATTCATACATTGATGTTTAAATGACTAAAGCGTTGCCAGAGTTCTGTAGTTTCAATCTTACCCTAGCCACCAAGAGATCAGAACTATCTTTCCCTGAGCTCTTCCTTAAAACTGCTTTCGTGGGTGTGTCTAAGTATCAGCCTTAGGCCTTTGTCCATTGCAGTCATTCTGATATTTACTTTGTGGTGCTGGTTCTTGACCCATCTTCCTAGTTAATTATAAACATACTGATAAACTGATGCCCAGATTAAGACATCTGAGGAACACACTGCAAGTTTTTCCATTATGATTATGTAGCTTGATTATCATCGACTCTCAAATCTCTTCGAGGCTTGGTATGACCAAGAGCATGACAATTAATATTTCCCAAACGGCATGGTTGACCCGCCTCCCTTGATTTGCTAATGGCTGTGTGCTTCCCAACAGGGTGAGAGGAGTTCGGAGGGAGGTCAGAAACAATGTTCATATTGCTCCTGGCCGGTCTGAAGCAACACTGGCTAATGATTAAGAACCTTTTTCATTTTTGTTTATTTCAGATGGAGCCTGTGTTTAGAGCTGCTTACCCTGATTTCCAAGGGCTGGAAGTAAAAGGATTTAGGTGAGCCCTCAAGTACATACACACATACAATGAAAATACACACATGAAGACACATGGCAGCACACAGGCAACTTTCCCTCTGTCTACACTTTTTGAGATTGACTTGTGTTGGGCAAGTAAGGTAAGGTAAGTAAAGTAAGGTAACTTTATTGGTACCCAAAGGTAGATTTGTTTGCAGGCAAAAAAGTAGAGGCTTGCAACAACACCACACAATACAGTGACAATGACGCAAGACAACAACAACAGATAGGAGACTAACAAAAACAAAAACATTGACAAACAGACAAAACAAAACAAAAACAAAAACAAAATGCTGCTGGTTGGATAAGCAACAGCAAGATGAATAAATAAATAAATAAATAAATAGGCTAAATATACCTAGATGGATGATGGAAATCATGTCCTGTTTAGGGCATTAATAGCTGAGGGGACGAAACTACACCTCTACCTTTTAGTTTTGCACACAGGCATTTTGAACCTACGGCCAGAAGGGAGATACTAGAATTCGCCGTATAGTGGATGGGATCTGTACTCTAAGATGGAATTAGCTAGTCTCTGTAGCTGCCCATTGAAAAGATATTCTACGGACAGTTGTGGCGCTCCAATTAGTTTACTGGCCCACCTCACAATCTGATTAAGCAAGTTTTTATTTTTTAGGGGTAGCTTGCCAAACCAGGACACTAAGCTGAAAGAAATGATAGATTCAATAAAACATCTATAGAACATGGTGTTCTATAAATTCTCATGGACACAAGCCTGACCTCATCAATGCAATATACAGTATATATATATATATATATATATATATATATATATATATATATATATATATATATATATATATATATATATATATATATATATATATATATATATATGTGTGTGTGTGTGTGTGTGTGTGTATTTCTTTGTGCGTGTGCGTGTGTGTGTGTGTGTGTGTGTGTGTGTGTGTGTGTGTGTGTGTGTGTGTGTGTGTGTGTGTGTGTGTGTGTTTGTGTGTTTGTCCATACCTGCACGTCAGTCGTGGATCTGTTGTGGCGGACACAGAACTCACATTCCGCGCCTCTGCTTCATCTTCGTCCTCAACTCCGAGCGTCGCCAATATCAGCTCCACAACACAGGAAGCCATTGACAGTGGCAGTCTGAGCCTAAACATCAGCTCAGTTGCTGTGGAAATAGGTAGGAAATTAGTAGATACTAGTGGGTACTATACTTTAGTGGATACTTAATAATTCAAAATTACAGGTCTGGCCTGTCAGGCTAGATATCACTATTAAATGTCCTTTATTTAAACGTTTTCCTTAGGGTTTTTTGTTTTGTTTTATTATACCAAACTCTGTAATTTACTTTCCATATTGACAGCAGAACATCAATTCAGAATGTGTATATTATTTTATATAGTGTATCATATTTTACATCTTTCTCTTCAGTGTCAACGCCAATCCAGTCAACTTCTGCACCCTCGACACTGGGTGCTACCTCCACTCAGTCAACTGATGCACCAGGTCCATCCTCCAAACCGCCAACTGATGCGCCCTCATCACAAGGCCCTACCTCTCACGCCTTAACAACAGGTCAAACTTCTGCACACTCATCACAAGGTGCCACATCCAAACCGTCAACTGTCGCACCCTCATCACAAGGTCCAACCTCCTCCCAGTCAACTGGCGCACAAGTTCCAACATCTACGCCGTCAACTGTAGCACCCACAACTCAAGGTCCAACCTCTTTAAAGTTAACACATCCACCCTCAACACAACGTCCAATCCAATCAACGGTTGCAACATCAACACAGTCACCTTCTGCATCCCCAACACATGGTCCTACCTCCACCCTGTCCACGGATGCACAAAGTCCAACATCCAAACCATCGACTGTCGCACCGTTAACACAACGTCCAACCACCATACAATCAAGCTCTGCACCCTCGGCCACCCAGTCAACCACCCTATCCTCAACACAAGGTCAAATCTCCATCAAATCAACAGCTGGTCCCTCAACCCAAGGTCCAACCTCTTTATTATCAACATCTCCACCCTCCCCTAAAGTCTCAACACAGCATCCCACCACATCACAATCTCCAACTGCTCCCCCCACACCAGGTTCCCCTTCACCTCCATCCACTACACCAGCTGCTACACCTAAAACAGGTTCAACACAATCTCCATCCTCAACACATGGTCCCACCTCAACACATCGCTCCACCTCGTCACAGCATCCCACCTCGTCACAGCATCCCACTTTGTCACATCATCCCAGCTCAACACAGCATCTCACCTCATCACAGCGTACCTCAACACAATCTTCAGCTGCTACACCCACACCAGGTTCCTCTTCACCTCCATCCAATACACCAGCTGCCACACCAGGTTCATCACAGGGTCCCACCACAACTCATTTAACATCTTCATCCTCAACCCCACCCTCAACACAGCGTCCCACCTCATCACAATCTCCAGCTGCTACATCCACACCAGGTTCAACTTCACTCCAATTCCCTCCATCAGCTTACCCCTTTCCTAACCCTCCAGCTTCATCAACTATTTCCAGTGATGGGCAAAATTGATTCATTAGTTACAATCTTGGGCCACATAATCTAAAATGACCTTGTTTTATCTGTCCACGTCAATCAGGTGATAACTTATCCAGCCAATCACCTGGCTGAATCGGACTGCTAAAATTAAGTCATTTAGAATATGTGGTACTGGATGAATGAGTCAATTTTGTCCATCATTTCATGTTTCATGTTTCTCAAACTCATTATCCTCAGCCAGTTACCACCAGATCCAGTTAAAGTCAAGTTGACTTAGACTTCCATAGATATCAATAGGTGCAAAAGCCGACAACCACTGCAATGAGCCATGGCTGTTTCAAGTTTCTCAAAATCCTTCACCTCAGCCAGTTACTACCAGATCCAGATTATGTCAAGTTCACTTACACTTTAGATATCTATAGGTTTAATACCCTACAACTTATGTACCTCAGTCATATTTCTCAAATTCTTTTATTCTCCCCCAGTTACGACCAAATTGACGGCTGCCTCAACTGCCGCTCCAGTTACCACCAGATCGACTGCTGCCTCCACTGCTGCTCCAGCTAAAGTCAAGTTGACGCTCACAATGCAGGAAACGTATACGCCTGACCTGGCAGACTCCTCATCACCTGCCTTTCAAAACCTCGCCCAGAAAACCAAGGATCAGGTAGGTTCTGTTGGATTCCATCTATTCTACTCAATCCTGAATATCATCATATAAAACATCAAAAAGACTTACTATGTGTTAGCTGGAATACTGTGTGTCAATTTTAAAGAGTCAGAGTGTGATGTTCAATTCTCGAATTAAGCTGGTTAATTTATCCAATACATCAAAGATATGAATTCATACATCAATGTTTAAATGATTAAAGCGTTGCCAGAGTTCTGTAGTTTCAATCTTACCCTAACCACCAACAGATCAGAACTATCTTTCCCTGAGCTCTTCCTTAAAACTGCTTTAATGGGTGTGTCTAAGTATTAGCCTTGGACCTTTGTCCATTGCAGTCATCCTGAGTGCACTGAGATTTTTTCATTATGATTATGTAGCTTGATTGTCATCGACACAAACCTCTTCGAGACTTGGTCTGACCAAGACCATGAAGATTAAAGGGGTAGTCCGGTGTGAAATGGTTTACGTTGTGTCAATATGTGATGCTGAGCGCTGACGTTTGCCTCATACCTCGCATCCAAAGGTCCCCTGCATTCCGAAATCCGAGTGGTAGGCGGGACCCCGCGAGCTAGGTGAAATGCAGCTTCTGTTGGGAGGTCGTGGCACCTGTGTTAGCCATGGGGCTAAATCTTTACTTTACACCCATTTACGAGGCTCAAAGTTGCAAAAATGTTGATCCCGTAGTGTCGGGTGGTTGTTGACATGTAAATCCAGGCACTGAGAAGTTTGATAGTGCACCGTTGTTTTAACTACAATTACGTTTTTGAAGGCTGCGCCTCGGAGGACTCTGCCGGGCGCCGCCATCTTTTTTTCTAGTCGCGATACGTCAATAGGTCATGTGATACATCACGTGGTTATTGGACTGCAGTCGGAGACCGTCTAAAACTTCAGCTTCAGCGACAAAACACCCATTGTATATATAAAAAAACAAACCAAACCTATAAGTACTGTAATATTTTGTTGCTGAAGCTGAAGTCATTTTTAGACGGTCTCCGACTGCAGTCCAATAACCACGTGATGTATCACATGACCTATTGACGTATCGCGACTAGAAAAAAAGATGGCGGCGCCCGGCAGAGTCCTCCGAGGCGCAGCCTTCAAAAACGTAATTGTAGTTAAAACAACGGTGCACTATCAAACTTCTCAGTGCCTGGATTTACATGTCAACAACCACCCGACACTACGGGATCAACATTTTTGCAACTTTGAGCCTCGTAAATGGGTGTAAAGTAAAGATTTAGCCCCATGGCTAACACAGGTGCCACGACCTCCCAACAGAAGCTGCATTTCACCTAGCTCGCGGGGTCCCGCCTACCACTCGGATTTCGGAATGCAGGGGACCTTTGGATGCGAGGTATGAGGCAAACGTCAGCGCTCAGCATCACATACTGACACAACGTAAACCATTTCACACCGGACTACCCCTTTAACATTTCCCAAAAAGCATGCTTGACCCGTCTCCCTTGGTTTTCTAATGGTTATTTGCTTCCCAACAGGATAAGAGGAGTTCTCGAGATTTTGGGAGGTCAGAAACGATATTCGTATTGCTCCTGGCCGGTCTGAAGCAACAATGGCTAATGATTAAGAACAATTTTCATTTTTGGTTATTTCAGATGGAGCCTGTGTTTAGAGCTGCTTACCCTGATTTCCAAGGCCTGGAAGTAAAAGGATTTAGGTGAGCCCTCAAGTACATACACACGTACAATGAAAACACACAAACATGAAGACACATGGAAGCACACAGGCAACTTTCCCTCTGTCTACACTTTTTGAGATTGACTTGTGTTGGGCAAGTTCTCATGGACACAAGCCTGACCTCATGAATATATTTATTAGTGGTGGGCCGTTATCGGCGTTAACGTGCTGCGTTAATGTGAGACTCTTATCGCGTGACAAAGAAAATATCGCACATTAATCTATTCTCAAAATATGGATTTGGGGTTTGGAGATGCGCGTCACCATAGCGTTCGATTGACAGACGCTTTCAGACTGCCCTCCAGTCGCTTCGTCTGTTGCTCAGCAGACCTACTAAATATGAACAGTGTTTGCATGCTGTAATCATGAATCTCTCTGCCGTGGTGGGTGTTGTTTTAGTGCTTTTTCATAAGTGGTAGACTAGAGAGACGTTATTGTTTGAGGTGAAGCAGACATTATTGTGAACCAGCCCGCCTACATTTCCTCACGCATTGCATGGAACACAAACAACAGTGCTGTTCCAGAAATCTTGCCTGTGTCATACTTGCAAAACATCCCGTGTGATATACATTTTGAAGATTGTCAAACTGAAACTGTTAATATCTACTCTCGCTGAATGTTTGTGTTATGATCGCGCATTTGCGACTCATATCAGACGGTAATACAGCTTGCGGTTGTTGCGCTTGATATAGCCAACCTCGCGGTCGTCGCGCTTGACTTTTTTGTTTTGTTTTGCAAACTGAATTAATTTGGAGTTGTAACTCCACTGGCATTCTAAAGCAGAGAACAACTGTCAGGTTTAGGCCAAATCGATGTGGGCCAGTGCTTTAGGGTCCAGAACTAGCTCTAGAAATCTAGTAGCCTGGCTCTGACTTTGCTGTATCTGCTGCGCAGCTCCTCCCTCTCTAAAGGAGCCGCTGCCCTTTTTAACAGTCAGTGGCAGATTCATTCTCTCTCTCTCTCTCTCTCTCTCTCTCTGGCCATTAGAAATGCTGAATTGTTGAGGTCATTTTGTTTAAATAGTCTAAATGTTTGATAGTTTTATCTGTATTTGCCTCTACAATGTATAGCACTGTTCATTTTGAAATGTCAGTATATTATGACTGTAAATGCTTCCTAACATATTCGAAAAACTTTTCAAATATTGCAGTGATTTCATGACCAAATATCAACCATTTTTTTGAAGATGAGATGCATTTTGGAAAAAAGAGATGAGCTCTGGTCTAATGCGCCATCTTAAGAAACCCCCTAGGGTTTTTTTCGTCATTATTTCGCTAGCGTGCCTATTCTGAATGAGCCATTTTGATATAGATTAATCTAGATTAATTTCATAATTACAGTGAGATTAATCTAGATTTAAAAAATGAATCTATGCCCACCCCTAATATATATATATATATATATGTGTGTGTGTGTGTGTGTGTGTGTGTGTGTGTTTGTGTGTTTGTCCATACCTGCACGTCAGTCGTGGATCTGTTGTGGCGGACACAGAACTCACATTCCGCGCCTCTGCTTCATCTTCGTCCTCAACTCCGAGCGTCGCCAATATCAGCTCCACAACACAGGAAGCCATTGACAGTGGCAGTGTGAGCCTAAACATCAGCTCAGTTACTGTGGAAATAGGTAGGAAATTAGTAGATACTAGTGGGTACTACACTGTAGTGGATACTTAATAATTCAAAATTAAAGGTCTGGCTTGTCAGGCTAGATATCACTATTAAATGTCCTATATTTAAACGTTTTCATTAGGGTATTTTATTTTGTTTTATTACACCAAACTCTGTAATTTCCTTTTCATATTGACAGCAGAACATCAATTCAGAATGTGCATTCATATGTTACATCTTTCTCTTCAGTTTCAACTCCAATCCAGTCAACTTCTGTACCTTTGACACTGGGTGCTACCTCCACTCAGTCAACTGATGCACCAGGTCCATCCTCCAAACCGCCGACTGAAGCACCCTCATCACAAGGCCCTACCTCTCATGCCTTAACAACAGGTCAAACCTCCGCACCCTCATCACAAGGTGCCACATCCAAACCATCAACTGTCGCACACTCATCACAAGGTCCAACCTCCTCCCAGTCAACTGGCGCACAAGTTCCAACATCTACGCCGTCAACTGTAGCACCCACAACTCAAGGTCCAACCTCTTTAAAGTTAACACATCCACCCTCAACACAACGTCCAATCCAATCAACGGTTGCAACATCAACACAGTCACCTTCTGCATCCCCAACACATGGTCCCACCTCCACCCTGTCCACGGATGCACAAACTCCAACATCCAAACCATCGACTGTCGCACCGTTAACACAACGTCCAACCACCATACAATCAACCTCTGCACCCTCGGCCACCCAGTCAACCACCCTATCCTCAACACAAGGTACAACCTCCATCAAATCAACAGCTGGTCCCTCAACCCAAGGTCCAACCTCTTTAATATCAACATCTCCACCCTCCCCTAAAGTCTCAACACAGCATCCCACCACATCACAATCTCCAACTGCTACACCCACACCAGGTTCCTCTTTACCTCCATCCACTACACCAGCTGCTACACCTAAAACAGGTTCAACACAATCTCCATCCTCAACACATGGTCCCACCTCAACACATCGCTCCACCTCGTCACAGCATCCCACCTCGTCACAGCATCCCACTTTGTCACATCATCCCAGCTCAACACAGCGTCTTACCTCAACACAGCGTCCCTCAACACAATCTTCAGCTGCTACACCCACACCAGGTTCTTCTTCACCTCCATCCACTACACCAGCTGCCACACCAGGTTCATCACAGGGTCCCACCACAACCCATTTAACATCTTCATCCTCAACCCCACCCTCAACACAGCATCCCACCTCATCACAATCTCCAGCTGCTACATCCACACCAGGTTCAACTTCACTCCAATTCTCTCCATCAGCTTACCCCTTTCCTAACCCTACAGCTTTATCAACTATTTCCAGTGATGGGCAAAATTGATTCATTAGTTACGATCTTGGGCCACATAATCTAAAATGACCTTGTTTTATCTGTCCACGTCAATCAGGTGATAATTTATCCAGCCAGTCACCTGGCTGAATCGGACTGCTAAAATTAAGTCATTTAGAATATCTGGTACTGGATGAATGAGTCCATTTTGTCCATCATTTCATTTTTCATGTTTCTCAAACTCATTCTCCTCAGCCAGTTACCACCAGATCCAGTTAAAGTCAAGTTGACTTAGACTTCCATAGATATCAATAGGTGCAAAAGCCGACAACCACTGCAATGAGCCATGGCTGTTTCAAGTTTCTCAAAATCCTTCACCTCAGCCAGTTACTACCAGATCCAGATTATGTCAAGTTCACTTACACTTTAGATATCTATAGGTTTAATACCCTACAACTTATGTACCTCAGTCATGTTTCTCAAATTCTTTTATTCTCCCCCAGTTACGACCAAATCGACGGCTGCCTCAACTGCCGCTCCAGTTACCACCAGATCGACTGCTGCCTCCACTGCTGCTCCAGCTAAAGTCAAGTTGACGCTCACAATGCAGGAAACGTATACGTCTGACCTGGCAGACTCCTCATCACCTGCCTTTCAAAACCTCGCCCAGAAAACCAAGGATCAGGTAGGTTCTGTTGGATTCCATCTATTCTACTCAATCCTGAATATCATCATATAAAACATCAAAAAGACTTACTATGTGTTAGCTGGAATACTGTGTGTCAATTTTAAAGAGTCAGAGTGTGATGTTCAATTCTCGAATTAAGCCGGTTAATTTATCCAATACATCAAAGATATGAATTCATACATCAATGTTTAAATGATTAAAGCGTTGCCAGAGTTCTGTAGTTTCAATCTTACCCTAACCACCAACAGATCAGAACTATCTTTCCCTGAGCTCTTCCTTAAAACTGCTTTAATGGGTGTGTCTAAGTATTAGCCTTGGACCTTTGTCCATTGCAGTCATCCTGAGTGCACTGAGATTTTTTCATTATGATTATGTAGCTTGATTGTCATCGACACAAACCTCTTCGAGACTTGGTCTGACCAAGACCATGAAGATTAAAGGGGTAGTCCGGTGTGAAATGGTTTACGTTGTGTCAATATGTGATGCTGAGCGCTGACGTTTGCCTCATACCTCGCATCCAAAGGTCCCCTGCATTCCGAAATCCGAGTGGTAGGCGGGACCCGCGAGCTAGGTGAAATGCAGCTTCTGTTGGGAGGTCGTGGCACCTGTGTTAGCCATGGGGCTAAATCTTTACTTTACACCCATTTACGAGGCTCAAAGTTGCAAAAATGTTGATCCCGTAGTGTCGGGTGGTTGTTGACATGTAAATCCAGGCACTGAGAAGTTTGATAGTGCACCGTTGTTTTAACTACAATTACGTTTTTGAAGGCTGCGCCTCGGAGGACTCTGCCGGGCGCCGCCATCTTTTTTTCTAGTCGCGATACGTCAATAGGTCATGTGATACATCACGTGGTTATTGGACTGCAGTCGGAGACCGTCTAAAACTTCAGCTTCAGCGACAAAACACCCATTGTATATATAAAAAAACAAACCAAACCTATAAGTACTGTAATATTTTGTCGCTGAAGCTGAAGTCATTTTTAGACGGTCTCCGACTGCAGTCCAATAACCACGTGATGTATCACATGACCTATTGACGTATCGCGACTAGAAAAAAAGATGGCGGCGCCCGGCAGAGTCCTCCGAGGCGCAGCCTTCAAAAACGTAATTGTAGTTAAAACAACGGTGCACTATCAAACTTCTCAGTGCCTGGATTTACATGTCAACAACCACCCGACACTACGGGATCAACATTTTTGCAACTTTGAGCCTCGTAAATGGGTGTAAAGTAAAGATTTAGCCCCATGGCTAACACAGGTGCCACGACCTCCCAACAGAAGCTGCATTTCACCTAGCTCGCGGGGTCCCGCCTACCACTCGGATTTCGGAATGCAGGGGACCTTTGGATGCGAGGTATGAGGCAAACGTCAGCGCTCAGCATCACATATTGACACAACGTAAACCATTTCACACCGGACTACCCCTTTAACATTTCCCAAAAAGCATGCTTGACCCGCCTCCCTTGGTTTTCTAATGGTTACTTGCTTCCCAACAGGGTGAGAGGAGTTCTCGATATTTTGGGAAGTCAGAAACGATATTCGTATTGCTCCTGGCCGGTCTGAAGCAACAATGGCTAATGATTAAGAACAATTTTCATTTTTGGTTATTTCAGATGGAGCCTGTGTTTAGAGCTGCTTACCCTGATTTCCAAGGCCTGGAAGTAAAAGGATTTAGGTGAGCCCTCAAGTACATACACACGTACAATGAAAACACACAAACATGAAGACACATGGAAGCACACAGGCAACTTTCCCTCTGTCTACACTTTTTGAGATTGACTTGTGTTGGGCAAGTTCTCATGGACACAAGCCTGACCTCATGAATATATTTATTAGTGGTGGGCCGTTATCGGCGTTAACGTGCTGCGTTAATGTGAGACTCTTATCGCGTGACAAAGAAAATATCGCACATTAATCTATTCTCAAAATATGGATTTGGGGTTTGGAGATGCGCGTCACCATAGCGTTCGATTGACAGACGCTTTCAGACTGCCCTCCAGTCGCTTCGTCTGTTGCTCAGCAGACCTACTAAATATGAACAGTGTTTGCATGCTGTAATCATGAATCTCTCTGCCGTGGTGGGTGTTGTTTTAGTGCTTTTTCATAAGTGGTAGACTAGAGAGACGTTATTGTTTGAGGTGAAGCAGACATTATTGTGAACCAGCCCGCCTACATTTCCTCACGCATTGCATGGAACACAAACAACAGTCCTGTTCCAGAAATCTTGCCTGTGTCATACTTGCAAAACATCCCGTGTGATATACATTTTGAAGATTGTCAAACTGAAACTGTTAATATCTACTCTCGCTGAATGTTTGTGTTATGATCGCGCATTTGCGACTCATATCAGACGGTAATACAGCTTGCGGTTGTTGCGCTTGATATAGCCAACCTCGCGGTCGTCGCGCTTGACTTTTTTGTTTTGTTTTGCAAGCTGAATTAATTTGGAGTTGTAACTCCGCTGGCATTCTAAAGCAGAGAACAACTGTCAGGTTTAGGCCAAATCGATGTGGGCCAGTGCTTTAGGGTCCAGAACTAGCTCTAGAAATCTAGTAGCCTGGCTCTGACTTTGCTGTATCTGCTGCGCAGCTCCTCCCTCTCTAAAGGAGCCGCTGCCCTTTTTAACAGTCAGTGGCAGATTCATTCTCTCTCTCTCTCTCTCTCTCTCTCTCTGGCCATTAGAAATGCTGAATTGTTGAGGTCATTTTGTTTAAATAGTCTAAATGTTTGATAGTTTTATCTGTATTTGCCTCTACAATGTATAGCACTGTTCATTTTGAAATGTCAGTATATTATGACTGTAAATGCTTCCTAACATAGTCGAAACACTTTTCAAATATTGCAGTGATTTCATGACCAAATATCAACCATTTTTTTGAAGATGAGATGCATTTTGGAAAAAAGAGATGAGCTCTGGTCTAATGCGCCATCTTAAGAAACCCCCTAGGGTTTTTTTCATCATTATTTCGCTAGCGTGCCTATTCTGAATGAGCCATTTTGATATAGATTAATCTAGATTAATTTCATAATTACAGTGAGATTAATCTAGATTTAAAAAATGAATCTATGCCCACCCCTAATATATATATATATATATGTGTGTGTTTCTTTGTGCGTGTTTGTGTGTGTGTGTGTGTGTGTGTGTGTGTGTGTGTGTGTGTGTGTGTGTGTGTGTGTGTGTGTGTGTGTGTGTGTGTGTGTGTGTGTGTGTGTGTGTGTGTGTGTGTGTGTGTTCATGCCTGCACGTCAGTCCTGGATCTGTTGTGGCGGACACAGAGCTCACATTCCGCGCCTCTGCTTCATCTTCGTCCTCAACTCCGAGCGTCGCCAATATCAGCTCCACAACACAGGAAGCCATTGACAGTGGCAGTCTGAGCCTAAACATCAGCTCAGTTACTGTGGAAATAGGTAGGAAATTAGTAGATACTAGTGGGTACTATACTGTAGTGGATACTTAATAATTCAAAATTAAAGGTCTGGCTTGTCAGGCTAGATATCACTATTAAATGTCCTTTATTTAAACGTTTTCATTAGGGTATTTTATTTTGTTTTATTACACCAAACTCTGTAATTTCCTTTTCATATTGACAGCAGAACATCAATTCAGAATGTGCATTCATATTTTACATCTTTCTCTTCAGTTTCAACTCCAATCCAGTCAACTTCTGCACCTTTGACACTGGGTGCTACCTCCACTCAGTCAACTGATGCACCAGGTCCATCCTCCAAACCGCCGACTGAAGCACCCTCATCACAAGGCCCTACCTCTCATGCCTTAACAACAGGTCAAACCTCTGCACCCTCATCACAAGGTGCCACATCCAAACCGTCAACTGTCGCACCCTCATCACAAGGTCCAACCTCCTCCCAGTCAACTGGCGCACAAGTTCCAACATCTACGCCGTCAACTGTAGCACCCACAACTCAAGGTCCGACCTCTTTAAAGTTAACACATCCACCCTCAACACAACGTCCAATCCAATCAACGGTTGCAACATCAACACAGTCACCTTCTGCATCCCCAACACATGGTCCCACCTCCACCCTGTCCACGGATGCACAAACTCCAACATCCAAACCATCGACTGTCGCACCGTTAACACAACGTCCAACCACCATACAATCAACCTCTGCACCCTCGGCCACCCAGTCAACCACCCTATCCTCAACACAAGGTCCAACCTCCATCAAATCAACAGCTGGTCCCTCAACCCAAGGTCCAACCTCTTTAATATCAACATCTCCACCCTCCCCTAAAGTCTCAACACAGCATCCCACCACATCACAATCTCCAACTGCTACACCCACACCAGGTTCCTCTTTACCTCCATCCACTACACCAGCTGCTACACCTACAACAGGTTCAACACAATCTCCATCCTCAACTCATGGTCCCACCTCAACACAGCGCTCCACCTCGTCACAGCTTCCAACTTCATCACAGCATCCCACCTCAACACAGCGTCTCACCTCATCACAACGTCCCTCAACACAGCTTCCCTCAACACAAACTGCTCCCCCCACACCAGGTTCCCCTTCACCTCCATCCACTACACCAGCTGCTACACCTACAACAGGTTCAACACAATCTCCATCCTCAACACATGGTCCCACCTCAACACAGCACTCCACCTCGTCACAGCATCCCACCTCATCACAGCATCCCACTTTGTCACAGCATCCCAGCTCAACACAGCGTCTTACCTCAACACAGCGTCCCTCAACACAATCTTCAGCTGCTACACCCACACCAGGTTCTTCTTCACCTCCATCCACTACACCAACTGCCACACCAGGTTCATCACAGGGTCCCACCACAACCCATTTAACATCTCCATCCTCAACCCCACCCTCAACACAGCGTCCCACCTCATCACAATCTCCAGCTGCTACATCCACACCAGGTTCAACTTCACTCCAATTCCCTACATCAGCTTACCCCTTTCCTAACCCTCCAGCTTCATCAACTATTTCCAGTGATGGGCCAAATTGATTCATTAGTCACGATCTCGGGCCACATAATTCTAAAATGACCTTGGTTTATCTGTCCATGTCAATCAGATGATAATTTATTCAGCCAATCACCTGGCTGAATCGGACTGCTAAAATTAAGTAATTTAGAATTTGTGGTACTGGATGAATGAGTCCATTTTGTCCATCATTTCATTTTTCATGTTTCTCAAACTCATTCTCCTCAGCCAGTTACCACCAGATCCAGCTAAAGTCAAGTTGACTTAGACCTCCATAGATATCAATAGGTGTAATAGCCGACAACCACTGCAATGAGCCATGTCTGTTTCATGTTTCTCAAAATCTTTCACCTCAGCCAGTTACTACCAGATCCAGCTTAAGTCAAGTTGACTTAGACTTTCATA
>NC_085857.1:58310566-58343066 GCF_034702125.1 Engraulis encrasicolus
GAATCAAGTATGCACACACACACACACACACACACACACACACACACACACTGTATTCACAGACTATAGCTGAAAATGCTTAACAGTTTATAGCAGCAAAATCATAGTTGAAGAAAAACGAACATACACACACACACACGCACACACGCACACCCCCCCACACACACACACAACAAAAAAATGCTGCACATGCTGCAAACATAACTATTACTAATCATTTAAGAAGACATTGAGATCAGACAAAATCATTATATCATTTTAATATTCATATAGGCAACATTATACCATTTTAATATTGTTTTCCATAGAGATCATATAGACGACATAATAATATTCTTTTCCTTCCAGCTGGAGCCAATTTACAAAGCCGCATATGAGTCATTCCTCGCTTTGATAGTTAAACGTTTTAGGTAAGTCCACATACACAGACACGAACAAACACACACACACACACACACACACACACACACACACACACACACACACACACACACACACACACACACACACACACACACACACACACACACACACACACACACACACACACACACACACACACACACACACACACACACAGATTGAATAAATAGATTGCATTAACGTTGTCCTCACATGAATGCATCTTTTTAATCCTGTGTGTGTGTGTGTGTGTGTGTGTGTGTGTGTGTGTGTGTGTGTGTGTGTGTGTGTGTGTGTGTGTGTGTGTGTGTGTGTGTGTGTGTGTGTGTGTGTGTGTGTGCGCGTGTGTGTATCTCTGCTCCTGCATATCAGTCCTGGATCTGTCATTGCGGAAACTGAACTGAGTTTCAGCTCTACATCGTCAGCACCCAGCACATCGAGCATCAGCAACACAACACAGACCGCCATCGCCAGCGGCAACCTGACCCTAAACATCAGCTCAGTTACTGTGGAAAGAGGTAACAGCACTGGCACACACACACACACACAGGGTGCGATTTGTCAAAAACCCAGAGGGGGGGATGGTTTTTTTTCATGAAACATGACGTCACAAAATGAAGTTAACGCGACTAACAGCTCAATATTGGATGATATCAAATGAATAACACTTAATTCAGTCAAAAACAACGTGGCAGTGTATTTTTTTCCCCCAACACGGACACGGACACTAAGACAATGCGTCTTCATTGAGATGTTTTTTTTTTGCGCCTAATGCAGTTGGACATCTCTTGCGCAAAAAAATGTTACACTGAAATCGCGAAGGGGGAATTCTGTAGCCTACATTTCGTGTGCCAAAGACACTTCAGTCACTCACAATCCTAAGCGCACTAACCGAGTGTAGGCAGAGGGGGCTACTTCAACGTGTCATCCTCATGCGTTGCAACTTTCTACAAACTTTTAGTCGGGTCATGCAAATTCATTGCATGTTCAGGCGCTACTCCACCCATTCCGTCTGCCTTGGCAGTAGCCTAGATTTACGATTAAGGCACAACGGTTTCATTGCCTAACGTGCAGACAGAAATACTTAAACAATTTCAGTAACTTTTCTGCTCCATTTTAAAGCACCCCCCTTCCTAGAGCACCTGCTTTTTTGCCATTTGCATTCTGTATCCAATAGGCACCTCATCAATTAGCGAGAGGGCACAACGCGCACCTCATCTGCGGTCTAACAAACCCCGAGGAAAGTGATCAGGACAACTCTCGCAACATCTGCCTGTCGGCGCGTCTTTTTGCATAGCCACTCAAGAACAGTCGGGAGTTGGAAGCAAAGTAGCCTATTTCAAACCAAATGTCTTAAACATTTCCTTTGTTTGCTTTCCCACTGACGCTGCGCAATGCAATGCAATGCGCCCTTTTTGTGCGCCTGTTTGTAGGCATTAGCCAAGTAGTTGTTTCCTATTTGATGGTCCATCAAAAAAGGACTAACTGCTGCTTTGGCGTTTCATTTTCGCACGTCGTTTGCATTAGCGATATGTTACTAATTCCCGTACATAACGCAACTTTGTTGCATATGTGCTGTTGAGTCCGGGACCTCGTAAACATCAAAGCTTCCACCACGTCGGGCAATTTTGAAAGTGAGTGCAATGTAGACTGCAGAAAAGGGTCACAAGTTGCCTGTCATGTCAACATTTTTGTTAGTTTATTTTGATAGGCCTATTCGAGAGGATATTTTTCCAGCAGAGACAAAAACCAGAAGGGGGGACAATCCCCTCCATCCCCCCCGGCAAATCGCACCCTGCATACACGCACACGCATACACACACACACACACACACACACACACACACACACACACACACACACACACACATACACACACACACACACACACACACACACACACACACACACACACACACACACACACACACACACACACACACACACACACAAATACAGTATAATACCTTGTCTAATATCTTATACATTACACCTTAATTTGCCCCGGGGTTCAATAAAGTCACTCTACTCTACTCTAATATTTGTATTATGACACAACTCCTGGGTCAAGGACTTGTTGACAGAGTGCCCGAAGCACGTGTGCGCCAGACACTTGGTCTCAGATGAATTTGTCCTTAACACAGGGGGCCCCCAAAACGATGGTGTCTGTCCCCTTAAAATCATTGTATACGTTCATGACATCATGAAATATATATTGGCTGTAGTCTCACTCTAGCACTCGGAGAATTACAGCTAGTGAAAACTTGACCATATTAAGTACGCTTCATGTGTGCAAATGATAGAGGGGTTTAACATTCCCCTATCCACCCGAGCTCACTTGGAATAGAGTCAGACGACATGGGAAATTGTCTTTTGCTTACAGAAGTCAGCAGAAGTTTTTTTTGACAATAATAGAGTCTTGCACATCCTGTGCTACAGTGAAAATTCACCATGCAAGTTGTGTTAGTGCTAACTTCAAAAGTCAGCCTCCATGATGGCACGAGGGTGCAGTAGTACATTGGTTAAGCTGTTCTAACCCACCTGTATAATTGAATACAGTACTGAATGAAATAAATGGGTTTTAAACAGCATGAAAAGCCACTCGTGTATTATATTTTGAAGGGAGATCTTCAATTACTGCCACATAGTAAGGACAAATTGCATTCTCTACTATGTTTTAACAGTTTAACTCCAGTATAAAGACCAGCAGGACATAAAATGGCTGGCTTTTGGTCAAGACCTGTCACACTGTAAGCACTACAGAAAGGAAAACATTGAAAACATGACAAGGAATACACCTACCATTTAACCCTCTGAGGTCTAAGGCCTTTCAGAGGCTTTTAGGCTGCTTGCACCACCCTGACATTTTCAAGTATTTTCAGCTAACAGTAAGCATCTATGCAAAAGTGGAATATATGGTTGTATTGTGAAAAGCCTGACAAGAAATAATCTGAAAAAAAATTGGATGTCATACAAACATGTTTTATTTAAATTTAGTATAAACACAACTGTACAAAAAAACAGGTTTCAGACGTCTTCAAAAAGTTCAAGAAAACACACAATAAATATATCTAGCCAAGACTTTTGAAGTTTGAATCTTGTAAGCAAATGTGTTGGCAGCATAAAAGTTAAAAGGGCATTTAGAAATGTTTTGTTGTTTTCATACAAAATGCAAAAAAGAATGACTATGTCACTGCCACTGCCTGTCTCATTTGAATACTAATGAGATAGGTGTGAAAAACCTCTAATGGCCCACACCCCCCTGTCAATCCCCATGTGCTCTGATAGCCCCAACCCCCCTGTCACTCTACGTCTGCTGTGTTTACCCTACCTGAAAGGGGCGTGTTGTCACCTCTGAATAGCCACTCAAGCACCGGTACTTTACATGTGAATAGCTATAGGTGTGGCTGCTACAGGCAGAGAGTACAGAATATGCGAAGATTTCTTTTCACTTTCTTTAAATTGGGACAGCTATATAATTTATTTAATATATATATATATTTGAAATCTGGAAGGTCTGAGGTTTCTAATGGTGTAACTTATGTGTTTCAATGACAAAAACTCACAGAGTTACAGATTTGTTTTTGGAGACATGTCAAATTGCCCTCTCAAGGGCACTTAGACCTCAATGGGTTAAGCTGGTGAAATCATGTCCAAGATAGGAATCAACACTGTTTTATATAAAATCATCTAATCGGTTAATACTATTAACTATTAAGTGTTGTTCTTTGTTTTTTTTTTTTTAGTCTTCCTCGACATTTGCTGCCTTTTATTGTCCCCGTCCCAACTCTTTTGAGACCCGTTGGATTTACATATTCATGAATATGCCCCAAAACAATCATTTTGGTCAGTTTTGATGGCTGATATGTTTTCTTTGTACCGTTCTCCAACTAATGTCAGAACCAGACTTTTTGAAAATGGCAGTATTTTGTTATTATTCACAATTAAGCTAGCATCCCAACTTCTATGGAGTTGGGGTTTGTATGTATGCATGATCCATGTTTTTTCATGGGAGCTCTAGTATCTATTTACTCTCTCTTATGTTCGTTAATCTCTCTATTCTGTCTATTTTGGGCACATTTGTTGCTGACTTTGTCCTCGTATACTTATATCTTCAGGTTCAATCTCAATAACCACAGCAGCATCAACATCTGGTCAAACCTCCATCCAGTCAACTGCCACGCCCTCAACACCTGGTCAAACCTCCATCCCTTCAACTGTTGGGACCTCAACACCTGGTCAAACCTCCATCCAGTCAACTGCCGCACCATCAACACCTGGTCAAACTTCCATACCGTCGTCTTTGGCCCCATCAACACCTGGTCAAACCTCCATCCAGTCAACTGCCGCACCATCAACACCTGGTCAAACTTCCATACCGTCGTCTTTGGCCCCATCAACACCTGGTCAAACCTCCATCCAGTCAACTGCCACGCCCTCAACACCTGGTCAAACTTCCATCCCTTCAACTGTTGGGACCTCAACACCTGGTCAAACCTCCATCCAGTCAACTGCCGCACCATCAACACCTGGTCAAACTTCCATACCGTCGTCTTTGGCCCCATCAACACCTGGTCAAACCTCCATCCAGTCAACTGCCGCACCATCAACACCTGGTCAAACTTCCATACCGTCGTCTTTGGCCCCATCAACACCTGGTCAAACCTCCATCCAGTCAACTGCCGCACCATCAACACCTGGTCAAACTTCCATACCGTCGTCTTTGGCCCCATCAACACCTGGTCAAACCTCCATCCAGTCAACTGTCGCACCATCAACACCACAAGGTCAAACCTCCATCCAGTCAACCATCACACACTCAACACCTGGTCAAACCTCCATACCGTCTTTGGCACCCTCAACACCTGGTGCAACATCTATTCAGTCAACTAATGCACCTTCAACACCACAAGGTCCAACCTCCACCCAATCAAATTCTCCACCATCAACCCAAAGTGCCACCCAGACACCTACTGCTCCCTCAACACAAGGCTCAACTCCCATCCAGTCAACAGTTGCACCCTCAACACAAACTCCAACTACCATACCATCATCGTCCCCACAATCAACACCAGGTCAAGCCTCCACCCAGATACCCATAACATTATTGAATTACTTCTTCTCAGTTCAGTTCAGTTTGGCTTATTTAATAGGGAAAGATACACATCATGTAGGTTATGCAAGCCCAACAGAATATCATCATAACATTTACAGCATTGGCTAATATCCAATGCCTGTTCTATTGTCTTTGTTTATGTATAATTTATACTTGATGCTGTTAATTGATATCTAGGATTTACCTCCACTAATTACATGTTCATGTATACTACTTTAGGTCCAACTTCCACTCAGCTCCCCACTGCAGTGTCAACACAAGGTCAAACCTCAATCCAGTCAACACCTGAACCTTCATCACAGGGTCAGACATCATCTCAGTCCACCCTTGCCACATCAACACACCATCCATCTTCCACCCAGCTCCCCACTGCCCACTTCACGCAAAGTCCAACCTCTAAAGAGTCCACCTCTCAACCAGCAACACAATATCAGTCCTCCACCCAGTCAACTGCTGCACCCTCAACACAGCACAGTCCATCATCCATGCAGCCAACTAATACACCATCAACACAAGGTCAAATGTTCATATCTCCACCACAGGGTGTATCCTCCACAGCTAATTACTGCATCCACAACACAAAGTCCAATAACCACTCATTCACCAACTGTAACCCCAACACAAGTGTCAACCTCCCTATCTCCACCTACATCACAAGTTCAAACCCTCATACTGTCAACTAATGCACCTTCATCACAAGGTCAAACTTCCTTTCAGTCAACATTTGCACCATCAACACAGCCTCCAACTTCCACCCAGCCAAAACCTACACCCTCAATACAAAGCACAATGTCCACTCACCCACCAACCCCACCACAAGGTCTATCCTCAACCCAGTCAACCTTTGAAACAACAGCACACGATCCAACTTCTATACCGTTGACTTTTGCACCATTAACACAAAGTCCAATGTCAAGTCAAGTCAAGTCAGCTTTTATTGTCACTTTCTTCATATGCAAAAGTCATACAATGAAAATTAAATTACATTTCTCTCTTTATAACATGCCAATACATAGACATACACAGAACTGACATTTTACAGAGTGACATAAAGTGGAAGACAGGACAGGTAACAGTGATGGACTGGTCATAATAAGTGATAATAATAAATACAAGTGAGCATTTAACATTGGACATTGAACATGTAGACAAGATGACATAACAAAAGAATGTACAACATTGCAATAATAAGACAACAATAATAGTGACTGTAGCAATAATAGTAACAGTAATAATACTACTAGTTAAAAAGGGTTAACCAATATCCACCCATTCCACAGCTGCAACATCAACGCAAGGTCAAACTTCAACACAGTCAACATCTCCACCCTCAACACAAGGTCTAATGTCCATACAGTCAACTGATACACCCTCACCACGGCCAAAATCCACCCAACTAACACACACCCAAAGACTAACTCCACCTGAATCCTCAAGCCTTAATTACTATATACCTTACATGTTATTCCTTCATTTAATTTGGAATCACACTTTTCCTTCGATGAAAACACAATTGACAGTAGATGCATTTCCAAACAAATGATCTGTAGGTCAATCTGCTGCATTTAATTGATCCCAAAGTAACTTCATGTCTTACAGTGAGCTTAGTGGTAACTTACTGCTGCAAATAGTAGACATTGGTTGACACGATAATCTAGGAGACGTTATTTCACAATTCACAGAAATTCACACAATTAATTTTCTACCTCCACTAAAACCAAATTTATATTTGCTACAGCAGGTCCATCCTCCACTCAGCCAACCTCCCAACCATCATCACCAGCTGCAACATCTATTCAGTCAACTACTCCACCCTCCACACAGGGTCCAACATCCATAATATCGACTGCCACACCTTCATCGCAAGGTGCACCCTCCACCCAATCATATGCAACATCCCCAACAGCAGGCCAAACATCATTGCAAACACCAACTGTGATACCAACATCAGCTCCGATCTTAACTCCAACATCTGAAACACCCACACAAACTACAACCTCCACACCTCCAACTTCCACACCACCAGCATCTTCATCCTCATCACAAGGTCTATTGTCCACCCAACTAACACAAACCTCAATGCCAACACTATCTGAACCCTCAGGCCATAATTACTACAGTATAACGTACATGTTACACATTTTCCCAGTGTTGTGGAGTAACAAAGTAAAAATACTCATTAAAAAACGAATTGTATTAATTTGGAATCCTTGAACGAGCTCTACTCTTCTTGGAATGGAAACTACAAGACAGTCGGTGCATTTAAAAAAAAAAAAAAGATCTGAAGGTTAATCTGCTGCATGTAATTGACCCAGAATAACTTACTTTAGGACTGGTGGTATTTCATATTTTCTCTGGGTGTAATGCAGGAGATGTGTTATTTTACATTTCTCATGGGGGATTTGTAATCGGATATTAATTATTACAATGTTACATTTTGTTCTTCTGTGCGGGCTATCAACATCCATGACCTACCTCCACTAATTTTGTTTTAATTTCTGCAATACCAGGTCCAACCTCGCCCGTGCTCCCCACTGAACCATCATCACAACCTCCATCCTCCACCCAATTAACTTCTGCACCAACTCAAGGGTCCACCTCATTAGAAACACCAACTGCAACGCCCACAACAGTCTCATCCTCAACTCAGACATCTGAAGCAGCTACACCCACAACTACAGGTCTAATATATACTCATTCATCATCTCCACCCAAAACGCAAGGGCTCACCTCATTACAAACACCAACTGCAACGCTGGCAACTCAGACAACTGAAGCACTTATACCTTCAACCACAGGTCTAATTTCTACTCACCTAACCTCTCCACACGCATCACAACCTCCATCCTCCACCCAACCAAATTCTCCACCCTCTACACCTGGCACAACGCACATCCAGTCAACCTCTCCACCATCAACACCAACACCGGGCACAACGCACATCCAGTCAACTTCTCCATCCTCTACACCCGGCACAGCACACATCCAGTCAACTTCTCAATCCTCTACACCACCAGGCACAACACACATGCAGTCAATTCCTCCAACCCAAGGCCAATCCTCCACCCAACCAAATTTTTCTCCAACATCACCAGCTGCAACATCTATTCAGTCAACATCTCCATCCACAACTCAAGGTCCAATGTCCACTCACCCACCAGCTGCATCAACACAAGGTCCGACCTCTATTGAGTCGAATGTTGCATCCACAACTCAAGCCCCAACCTCATTAAAAACACCCACTGCAATGCCCACAACAGGCTCATCCTCAACTCAGACATCTGAAGCGCCTACACCCACAACACCAGGTCTAATTTCTAGTCATTCAACTTCTCCACCCAAAACACAAGGGGCCACCTCATCACAAACACCAACTGCAATGCCCACAACAGGCTCATCCTCAACTCAAACAACTGAAACACCTAGACCTTCATCCACAGGTCTAATTTCCACTCACCCACCTTCTCCATCATCCACACAATGTGCAACCTCCATACCATCAACATCTCCACTTAATTGCCCACAAACATGGAAACTTCAATCTCACCATAAAAATTACATTTTATGGACATTACACAGTATTGACACTGACAGACACTCCATTTCATATGAATGAATATTAATCATGAATCATGACTAAAATATGAATCATCTTAGCGTGCTGGGTGTTGGGTCCAAAACACTTCATGTTTACAAGAGTCTACAGAGGTCCCACTCAGGCCCCTACCGATTGGATAGATTGAAATATACCTGTTTGTTGATTAGCTGTCTCCTCCCACAGGTCCCGCCCAGCCCACTGCATCCACGGCCGCACCAACGAAGTTCCAGCTGTTGCTCACTCTACAGCAGGACTACAGCGCTGACCTGGGAGACCCCTCAACAACCGCATTTAAAAGCCTCGCCACCAAAGTCAAGGATCAGGTAGCTACTACACACACACACACACACACACACACACACACACACACACACACACACACACACACACACACACACACACACACACACACACACACACACACACACACACACACACACACACACACACACACACACACACACACACACACACACAGGCTTCAGAAGCTGCCTTTACACTATGCATCATTATGCAGGACGTAACAATAACACTCCAAGTAGCATATAATGACTGCCTGAGGATATTGCTGAAAAGCCCAGGAGTTGTAGTGCCTGTAGTTTGTATTTTACAGGCTCTCTTTAGCAACCTAATGTCTAAATCCATGTGTTGTCTGGATAAGTCTGAAAACTGTATTATAATGATTCTCACAAGTGCCAGATGCAGCTCTGTCCGATATCAATCATACATATATGCAGGGCGGTAAATTAACTTTTCCATCACCAGCCAAAATGGCTAGTAGATGTTAATGCTGTAAATGCTGTGTGTTTCAGATGGAACCGGTTTATACGAGCAAATACCCAACATTCACTGGTTTAGAAGTAATAGGTTTTAGGTAAGTACCTAATACTCTTTACACAAAAACAAACACACACTCACCCACACATAGAAAAGAAAATTCCAATAGCAGAAGTGTGCATTTTGCACATCAATAAAGACTTCTGATAGAAAAAGTACTCTTGATGTTGCTAACTTTAACTTTGTGTGTGTGTGTGTGTGTGTGTGTGTGTGTGTGTGTGTGTGTGTGTGTGTGTGTGTGTGTGTGTGTGTGTGTGTGTGTGTGCGTGCGTGCGTGCGTGCGTGCGTGCGTGCGTGCGTGCGTGCGTGCGTGCGTGTGTGTGTGCGTGTGTGTCCACTCCTGCATGTCAGTCCTGGATCTGTCATTGTGGATACAGAACTGAGTTTCAGCTCCACGTCGGCGGCACCAAGCGCATCCAGCATCAGCAACACAACTCAGGATGCTATCGACAGCGACACTCTGGACCTTAACATCACCTCGATTACTGTCAGGAGTGGTAAGAATAAGCAACATATTACTGTGGTGTATCCTAAACTCTCAACCCTTACACACACACACACACACACAGCATCGTCTCATACGTATATATTTGGATGTTGGACGTTTGAGATATTAGACTGGGCTGAAATTGTTAGCCTGGGCAGGCCTTGTGATTAGGTTACTGTGTCTGTCAGAAGGTAAGAAAGTGTGATGTTTCCAAGGCTTTGAACGAACTTTTTTCATCACCTGCCAAAATGGCTAGTAGATGTTTATCATACGAGCCAAACACACACTCAGTAATGGGTCAAAGTGGCGGGTAAGTTGTCTTTTCTACCAGCCAAACTGGAATTTCACCAGTGGCTTTGGCTTGAAAAAGCATCAACTAAGTGTAGTGTAATGTAATGTACTTTGATGTTGTGTAAATCCATTCCCAATGTGTACTCACTGCTGCCATCCTTTGCCACAGTTTCAAGTCCAACTCAGACAACCTCTGCAGCGTCAACTCAGGGTCCAACCTCCGCAGCGTCAACTCAGGGTCCAACCTCCGCAGCGTCAACTCAGGGTCCAACCTCCGCAGCTTCAACTCAGGGTCCAACCTCTGCAGCGTCAACTCAGGCTCCAACCTCCGCAGCGTCAACTCAGGCTCCAACCTCTGCACCGTCAACTCAGGGTCCAACCTCCGCAGCGTCAACTCAGGCTCCAACCTCTGAACCGTCAACTCAGACTCCAACCTCTGAACCGTCAACTCAGGCTCCAACCTCTGAACCGTCAACTCAGGCTCCAACCTCTGCAGCGTCAACTCAGACTCCAACCTCTGCAGCGTCAACTCAGGGTCCAACCTCTGCAGCGTCAACTCAGGGTCCAACCTCCGCAGCGTCAACTCAGGGTCCAACCTCCACCCAGACAACATTTGAACCGTCAACTCAGGGTCCAACCTCCGCAGCGTCAACTCAGGGTCCAACCTCCGCAGCCTCAACTCAGGGGCCAACCCAGACCACCTCTCCACTCTCGACTCAAGGTATAATTACCATCCAGACAGTGCAAGGTCAAACCTCCATACAGTCAACTGTCGCACTATCAACACACAGTCAAACTTCCATACAGTCAACCTTTGTACCCTCAACACACGGCCCATCAACCCAGTCAGCCACTGAAACATCAACACAAAGGCTAACCTCCCCACAGTCAACCTCATCCTCATTGCAAGTCCCAACTTCAACCCAGACAGCATCTCCATCCTCACAAAGTCCAACATCCGCTCAAATAACAAAAGGTTCAACCTCAATCCAGTCAACTAATGCACCTTCATCACAAAGTTAAAACTCCATACCGTCAAACTCTCCACCCTCCACACAGGGTTCCACCACCACCCAACCTGACACAAGGTTGAAACCTCAATGTAAACATGATCAATCTGAGTCCAGAAACCTTACTTATAACATACATGTTTTATGTTAATTTCATTTGGAATCATTAATGTGCTCTGCACCTCTTGTAATGGAAACCACAAGGCACTAGATGCAGTTCGGTACGTGTCAATTAGCTTCATGTAATTGACCCAGAGTAACTTTAAGTCTTGGTCTGTGGTAATATTCAATCTCTTTCAATATTTCTGCAAAAAATAAGCACAGATTACGTTTAAGAGGACACATTATGCCATTCCACATATCACACATACAATCTAATATTAATTGTTATTTTTAATGGGTGGCAGCTGTTGGTATTCAGGTTTTACCATAGTTGTATAAGTTAAAGTAACTGTTATGGATGTGATTACTACAGAAGTACTATGACATTACATAGTAACAGCCATGCAACATCATCTTATTAGTGTTGTAATTACATGTGTAACAGTACTGCTACCTTATAAAACTCTGGTAAAACCTGAATACCAATACCCAGCGATTCTACTTCTACTTTATAAAATTTTGGCCGTTTTACCTCCACTAATTTTATGTTCTTATCTTATTTGCTGCATCAGACTCAAGCTCTACCGAGCTACCGTCTCCATCCTCAACCCAAAACCAAGCCTCCACCCACCTAACGTCTCCACCAACATCACCAGGTGCAACATATATTCAGTCAACTAATGCACCTTCAACAACCCAAGCTCCAACATCAATCCAGTCTACACAAGTTCCATCTACACAAGTTCCATCGTCCATACCTCCAACTTCCACACCACCAGCATCTCCACCTTCAACACAAGGTCAAACCTCCACACAACAACCCACTGTTTCAACCCAAGGGCAAACCTCCACCCAACTACCCACTGTATCAACACCAGGTCCTAGCTCCACCCAACTACCCACTGTATCAACTCAAGGGCAAACCTCCACCCAACTACCCACTTTATCAACCCAAGGGCAAACCTCCACACAACTACCCACTTTATCAACCCAAGGGCAAACCTCCACACAACAACCCACTGTATCAACCCAAGGGCAAACCTCCACCCAACTATCCACTGTATCAACACCAGGTCCTAGCCCCACCCAACTACCCACTGTATCAACTCAAGGGCAAACCTCCACCCAACTACCCACTTTATCAACCCAAGGGCAAACCTCCACCCAACTACCCACTGTATCAACACCAGGTCCTAGCCCAACCCAACTACCCACTGTATCAACCCAAGGGCAAACCTCCACACAACTACCCACTTTATCAACCCAAGGGCAAACCTCCACCCAACTATCCACTGTATCAACACCAGGTCCTAGCTCCACCCAACTACCCACTGTATCAACTCAAGGGCAAACCTCCACCCAACTACCCACTTTATCAACCCAAGGGCAAACCTCCACACAACTACCCACTTTATCAACCCAAGGGCAAACCTCCACACAACAGCCCACTGTATCAACCCAAGGGCAAACCTCCACCCAACTACCCACTTTATCAACACCAGGTCCTAGCTCCACCCAACTACCCACTGTATCAACTCAAGGGCAAACCTCCACCCAACTACCCACTTTATCAACCCAAGGGCAAACCTCCACACAACTACCCACTGTATCAACACCAGGTCCTAGCTCCACCCAACTACCCACTTTATCAACCCAAGGGCAAACCTCCACACAACTACCCACTTTATCAACCCAAGGGCAAACCTCCACCCAACTATCCACTGTATCAACACCAGGTCCTAGCCCCACCAAACTACCCAATGTATCAACTCAAGGGCAAACCTCCACACAACTACCCACTTTATCAACCCAAGGGCAAACCTCCACCCAACTACCCACTGTATCAACACCAGGTCCTAGCTCCACCCAACTACCCACTGTATCAACTCAAGGGCAAACCTCCACCCAACTACCCACTTTATCAACCCAAGGGCAAACCTCCACCCAACTACCCACTTTATCAACCCAAGGGCAAACCTCCACCCAACTACCCACTTTATCAACCCAAGGGCAAACCTCCACCCAACTACCCACTGTATCAACACCAGGTCCTAGCTCCACCCAACTACCCACTGTATCAACTCAAGGGCAAACCTCCACACAACTACCCACTTTATCAACCCAAGGGCAAACCTCCACCCAACTACCCACTGTATCAACACCAGGTCCTAGCTCCACCCAACTACCCACTTTATCAACCCAAGGGCAAACCTCCACCCAACTACCCACTGTATCAACACCAGGTCCTAGCTCCACCCAACTACCCACTGTATCAACTCAAGGGCAAACCTCCACACAACTACCCACTTTATCAACCCAAGGGCAAACCTCCACACAACTACCCACTGTATCAACACCAGGTCCTAGCTCCACCCAACTACCCACTGTATCAACTCAAGGGCAAACCTCCACCCAACTACCCACTTTATCAACCCAAGGGCAAACCTCCACACAACAACCCACTGTATCAACCCAAGGGCAAACCTCCACCCATCTATCCACTGTATCAGCACCAGGTCCTAGCTCCACCCAACTACCCACTTTATCAACCCAAGGGCAAACCGCCACACAACAACCCACTTTATCAACCCAAGGGCAAACCTCCACCCAACTACCCACTGTATCAACACCAGGTCCTAGCTCCACCCAACTACCCACTGTATCAACACAAGGGCAAACCTCCACCCAACTACCCACTGTATCAACACCAGGTCCTAGCTCCACCCAACTACCCACTGTATCAACACAAGGGCAAACCTCCATACCCTCAACCTCTCTACCCTCAACACCACCAACTTCTCCACATTCAACACAAGGTCCTAGTTCTACACCTCCAGCTAACACAAAGTTAAACCCTTGTAAGGTGTCCGGGTCTTTTAAAACCACTTCAATAGAAATAGTGTTAATGAATGTTCTTTCACATTAAGATTCACTGGCCTTTGCTCAGTTTTTGTGAGGAACATTAATGTAGACCGCCCCTTTTCTTTTGGACCTGACCACCTTCTATGTAACAAAACAATATGTAACAAAACACCTTACAAGGGTTAAACCTCAGTGCAAACTTCACCTGAACCCTTAAAATGACTGACAATAACTTAGTACATGTTATCCCTTTATTTAACCCTATCCAGACCGGGCTTTTTTGGCATTCCTGGGACCGGGGGGAGGGGGGGGGGCTCTTTTGACCCCCCCCCTCATAACTTAGGATCCGAATGGCGTATGACCACCAAACTTGAAGGGGATGATCTTCAGACAAAGAACTATTATGACATCATTATGACGTCACTTCCTGATTTTATTGGCCAAAATGTCACCTTAATGTATTTTCAATCTAACTTGGGTAATGCAGATAAATGTTGGTTATTATGTGCATCAGACCACTTCAAATGTTCACAAGGGTGTCTGATGCTAATGAAAATGTAAAAAAAAAATATGAAAAGTGATGATGATGAGACTTAGATCAGTGATTTTTGGTCAGGCGTACCTGTCAGAAAACCGTTGCCATGGCAACAACAAAAATGATAAACCTAATCTTTTGGTATCACATTGTAGCCAACTTCATTTTAGGAAAAGTCACAACGTTTCGTAGTCATAGCTTTAGTCATTCAGGAGTTATACGACATCAAAGTTGGTGCGGGCACTTTTAGCCCCCCCCCCCCCCCCCCCCCGGTCTGGATAGGGTTAACTTGGAATCAATAAACGTAACTTTTCCTGCAATGGAAACATATGGCAGTAGAGGCATTGCTAAAGATGATCTGACGCCAATCTGCTGCATATAATTCTTCCAGAGTAACTTCAAGTCTTACACTGAGCTTGGGGGTATTTTCTGGTTACTGCTGCAAAAATTAGATATTTTTATACGATAATTGAGGAGATGTGGTGTCATTACTCCTTTTTCAGAGGGGATTTACAATATGATAATAATTGTTACATTGTGTTTTTTGTTGTTCATTGGTGCATTCAGGGTCAACCTCTCCACCCTCAACACGAACCTCCACCCAGATAGCCACAGTATCATCACAAGCTCCAACCTCAATACAGTCAACATTTGAACCCTCAACACAGGCTCCAAGCTCCACAGAGCTACCCACATCCTCCTCGCCACAAGGTCTATCCTCCACCCATATACCCACTGCATCAACACCTGATCAAACCTCCATATCATCGTCTTTGGCCCCATCAACACCTGGTCAAACCTCCATATCATCATCTTTGGCCCCATCAACACCTGGTCAAACCTCCATATCATCATCTTTGGCCCCATCAACACCTGGTCAAACCTCCATATCATCGTCTTTGGCCCCATCAACACCTGGTCAAACCTCCATACCGTCGTCTTTGGCCCCATCAACACCTGGTCAAACCTCCATATCATCGTCTTTGGCCCCATCAACACCTGGTCAAACCTCACCACACTCAACCTCTCCAGCCTCATCACCAGGTCAAATCTCCATATTTGCTTCACCTGCACCCACAACACCTACTTCAGGCTCAACCTCAATCCAAACGCCTGAATACCCCACAGAAACCATAACCTTCACCCACTCAACTTTTACAGCACATTCAAAACAACATTCAGCTTCTACACATCCAACTTCTCCAACCTCATCATTAGGTCCAACCTCCACCCAGATAACAGACTTAATGCAAACATGATCTGAACCCTCATCCTTTAACAACTATATAACAATATAACAGACATGTTACCCCGTTCATTTCAATTGGTATCAATTAATTAACTGCACTTTTTCGGCAATGGAAACATATGACTGTAGAGGCATTTAATCGAGCCAGTGTAACTTCAAGTGTAGAGTAGAGTAGAGTAGAGTAACTTTATTAATTCCCAGGGGGAAATTCAGGTATCCAGTAGCTTACATAAATACACAAATAAACAAATGCCCACATGGACATTTCAAGACACAAATAACACAGGAATAGTCAAGGAGGGGAAAATAAAAATAAAAATAGTAAAGATAAAGAATGTGAAAATGTAATATGTAAAAAATGTAAAAAGGTAATTGTGCAAAAAGACATTCTGTGACTTGGGATAGACCATGTGCAGAAAAACATGCTCTGTCAGTTAAGGTAGACGGTCTTAACATGACCTGGAACAAGTGTTGACAGATACATCTAAGATATAGTATAGTATGTAGAAGTAGGCAGTGTACAGAGTATGATAGGGGTGGAAATTTCTCACAATGTCACAGTAAAGTACAGGTAAGTGTATTAGACAATCACACCCACACCCACACCCACAGCCACCCACCCACCCACACACACACACACACACACACACACACACACACACACACACACACACACACACACACACACACACACACACACACACACACACACACACACACACACACACACACACACACACACACACACACACACACACACACACACACACACACACACACACAAAGAGGTTCCCCAGTAACTGGGCCAGCTCCGCCAGATCATAGTCTTTGCTTGTGGTAAGCAGGAAAACAAGTATGTCCAGTGGTCAATAGTCAAAAGTTCCTTAAAAGTGCAGTGATTGGACAGCATACCCACACACAACACACACACACACACGCACACACACACACACACCCACACACAACACACACACACACACGCACACAATATTGGTGGCATTTTCTACCCTCTCTGATACTGCTGCAGAAAACAAGGCACTTATGACCAGCTAATATTGGAGACATTATGTTATTTTACATTTCACAGAGGGGATTTGTAATCTGATAATAATTGTTATTTTCTATTGGTGCTGGCTTTTGCTATGTTGGTTTTACAAGTTGTATGAAGTAGAAGTAAAACAACTGTAATAATGAATGTGGTTACTGTACCAGAATGGAATGACATAATTGCTGCCATCTAACGTCATATTACCAGTGTTTTAATTACATGTGTAACAGTACTTATACTTCTACTTCATACAACTTTAGATTTTACCTCCACTAAATCCATGTGCATAACTGCTTCATCAGGTCCATCCTCCACTCAGCTACCTACTGAACCATCAACACAAGGCCAAACTTCAAATTCTCTACCCTCTACACCAGGCCAATCCTCCACCCAACCAAATTCTCCAACATCATCAGCAGGTGCAACATCTACTCAGTCTATATCCTCAACACCTACTGCAGGCTCAACCTCAACACCTGGTCAAACCTCCATATATGCTTCATCTGCACCCCTGACACCTACTTCAGGCTCAACCTCAACCCAAACACCTGAATCCCCCACAGAAACCACAACCTTCACCCACTCAACGTTTGCAGCACACTCAACACATCCAACCTCCATACAGTCAACCCATCCACCTTCAACACATCCAACCTCCATAGCATCAACACCGCTATCATCATACGGTCCAACCTACATACCATCAACCCCTCCACCTTCATCACAAGGTCACACTTCAATTCACTCAACAGTTTCAACCTCAGCACAGGGCCCAAGATCCACACATTCATCTTTTGGCATATCTCCATCTCAAGGTCCGACTTCCATTCCACCAGTCACTGCACCTTCAACACAAACTTTTAATATTCACACTCAAATTAACAGCCAAAACAACTACACCAGATTCAGTAGTTTTCAAATTTCAGTTTCACAATTGGTCCAGTTGCTGCTCCAAAAATTAGGCAGTTGATTGAATAATTGAAGAAGACAATTACAATGTTTGTAACACCAACCAGAAGTGAAAATGTAAAGGATGTGTCACTATGTAGCACATTTAGCACCTTCTCTGAGTTGTCTGCAATGCAATAGAGTTGAACTGATTAATTATTAAGATGTTTGCTGCCGTCTTCATGATTTTGGTTAATTTAGATTTAGTGTCAACCTGTTTGAGACTGACTCTCTGTAGGCATATCCAATATTGTCCTTAAAACCTCCCTAAGCATTCATTTTCAAACATGAGCTATTTAATAAGTGGTCAGTGGTGTTCACTGGTATTGCCAAACCAATAAGCGTAAAGTGATAGTAGAATATGGCGTCTGTGTCGTTTTGGCATTTTGTGAATGAAGAAAATGGGGTTTACAAAATATGACAGAAACCATGAATAAATGGGAAGAAATCTGGTGCCATATAAATGTGTTATTTAGAAATTTCTTATTTATTAACATTAGACTAATGTTTCCACAAAGGTTTTGTTGGAACGTTACTCTGAGTAAATAAGACATCCATGTGGCAACAGATTTCTTGTAGAGAGTTACTTGTGCACAATCCCTGGTGCTGAAAAAAAGATTACGTATTTTTTGAAAAAAAGTTTGCACACTCCTTTGGATTTTTTTCTTCTTTAAGTTATTATTTCTTCTTTTTATTCATTCATTCAATAACCATTGACCAGATGACCAGACTTTATGGGCCATACTGTGTTATATGTGTTTTTTAACGTGCGTTTATATGTGAATTGTGGAGAAGAGTCATGCAGAAGAAATGTCTGTGCAAACAGACAATAAAGTCTGTCCTATCTTTTCTACACTATACTACACATTCACACTGACATTTAAATATGGAATACCAGTGAGCACCATTAAGTACTTGATGAGTTATTGTAAACAAATGATTAGTGTGCCTGTATAGGAAAGAATGAGACATGCCCATAAACAGCCCATAAAGCACACTGTCAAACATAAAGGGGTGGCTATGTATAGTAATTAGGGACATGTACCATAATATTTTCATTTTTACTGTTCCGGTGACTTTTTTGGTCTTAAGATCACTAGGCCTTTTCACACCTAGTCCTCTTTAATTTATCAGTTGAGACAGTAGCCTAATTTATATGAAAAGGGATATTCAATAACTAAGGGAACGCAGTGGGAAATAAATCAAAGGGAGATTCCCATGGGAGGAAAGCAGTGACGAGGTGCCTGTTTTGATGAAGTTAATGGCGAAGCAGATGCGTATTTAGAATTTTGGCGCAGGGTATTTGAGATGCACAGGGTATTTTTTTTATCTATTGGGCAAAGACTGGTGGAACACAAGCTTCTTGTGGAAGGAAGTAGTTCTAAAGAGAACCTTTGTTTTAGCCATTAAAGCATCAAAATAATTCCTAAAATGAATGTTAGACAGTGTGGCAACCATGGTATAATTGGGATAATTGACTTAACGGTGTGCGTATAACAGGAAAAATAATACCCACTTAGGTGTGCATTATTTTTCCTGTTATACGCGAACCATGTCGTCAATTATCCCTTACATAATATAGAGGCTCCACTAACCACTTGTTAATTTGTGCTAAACCAGGTCCGACATCTGACATACCATCAACACAAGGCCAAACCTCCACCCAACCAAATTCTCCACCATCTACACCAACTGCAACCTCTACTCAGTCAACCTCGCAACCCTCTACACACGGGCTAACTTCCACAACGTTGTCTTTTGCACCCTCAACACCTGGGTCACCATCAACATATCCACTCTCTACACCCGACACAACGCACATCCAGTCAACTGATGCACCATCCACACCAACACCAGGCACAACGCACATCCAGTCAACCTCTCCACCCTCTACAACGCACATCCAATCAACCTCTCCACCCGGCACAACGCACATCCAGTCAACCTCTCCACCCTCTATAATGCACTTCCAGTCAACCTCTCCACCCTCTACACCAGGTACAACGCACATCCAGTCAACCTCTCCTCCCTCTACACCTGGCCAGAGCTCCATCCAACCAAATTCTCCACCATCATCACCAGGTGCATACTCCGTACCGCCAACCTCATCCTCTATGTCCTCAACCCTAAGTCCACAAGCTCCAAGCTCCGTACCTCCAACCTTATCATCTCCACCCTCAACCCCAAGTCCACAAGCTCCAAGCTCCATATCTCCATTCTCTATCCCTCCATCCTCCACACCTCCAACCTCATCCTCTCTGCCCTCAGCCCCAAGTCCACATGGTCCAACCTCCACCCAGCTCACAACTGAAGCATCAACACCCTCCACCCAGCTCCCCACTGCATCAACACCAACTCCACCCTCCACCCAGCTCCCCACTGCATCAACACCAACTCCACCCTCCACCCAGCTACCCACTGCATCAACACCAGCTCCACTATCCACCGAGCTCCCCACTGCATCAACACCAACTCCACCCTCCACCCAGCTCCCCACTGCATCAACACCAACTCCACCCTCCACCCAGCTCCCCACTGCATCAACACCAACTCCACCCTCCACCCAGCTCCCCACTGCATCAACACCAACTCCACCCTCCACCCAGCTCCCCACTGCATCAACACCAACTCCACCCTCCACCCAGCTACCCACTGCATCAACACCAGCTCCACTATCCACATCAGCACCCGCACCTCAAGCTCCAACCTCATTACAAACACCAACCGCAATGCCCACAACAGTCTCATCCTCAACACCAGGTCTAATATATACACATTCATCATCTCCACCCAAAACACAATGGCCCACCTCATTACAAACACCAACTGCCACACCCACAACTCAAACAACTGAAGCAGCTACATCTTCAACACCAGGTCTAATTTCTAATCACCCAACTTCTCCACACTCATCCCAAGGCACAACCTCCACTCATTCCACATCTTCACCCTCAATAGATGGTCTGACCTGTTTAAAGTCAACCTCTACATTCAACTTAACCACTAAGCCCAGAGCCTATGTTATATCCTTACTGTCACCAAACTTGTAATACGTGCATCTTAATCTGCTACTTGAGGCTCTCTGTAATGTGATAGCAATGTTGTTATGATGTAGTTGAGTATTTACCAGCAATAAGTGAATTGTCCCAGCGACTACCCCATCTGCAGTGAGAGGCTTCAAATATTTTATAACAAACTTAATGGGTCTCACTATCTAGCCTCCCGTTCTCGTCTTTTGATTGTGGCCTCGTGCCTCCCCGCCTCTGTGGAGAAAACAATAAAGTTTCCCCGCTGTCACTTTGGCACAACACATTTTGGGGGGAACATCCTGATTGCAAGTGAGAAAAGGACTATAGAATTGTGACTTTGTTCGATATTAAATGAAACTTCTATCGTCAATGGCATCTTGCATTGCATCACAAGGCCACAAGCAAAACTAAAGGACAGGAGGTTAGATATCAAGTGAATTTTCCCGATCGTGGGCTCAATCAGGGAGGCGGCGAAAGGCGATGGCTGCAGTTTGTTTGAATAGAGATAACTGGCATGATTGGCTATGGGCTATGTATGCCAAATGCTAAACATTCATAATGCCCAATAAATCACCGTCTGCACCTCTGTGAATCAACAGCCACAGCTGTGCATGACCACACGCTTGTGTCTGGTCCGAGAGTAACTTTGCAATGTTCAGGTTGATCACTAGGGGCTCTCACTATGATCCTGCCTCAACCCTTTTGTGCAGAGCCTATGTTATAACCTCAATGTCAACAAAACGGTAATGATCATGTCTTAATATATTACTGAAGATTCTCTCTAATGGCATAGTGACGTCAAAGAGGTCGGATTAATAAAGAGGAATCAAAACACGTCCACCCAATACAAAAGAGTGTGCTGAACTTGGGTCTCTAGGTCTTAAAACAACGTTGTGCCCTCCTTCTTCTTCTATTTTTGAGGTGTTTGCACATGAAGTGTGCTAACGCCATCTGCAGCGCTAAGGAAACCGGATACCGGAAAGGAACTAGAATGACGTATCTCTGTCTATAAGATCTCTGGTGACGTTGTAATGACATAGACAAGCTTTTTCAGCAAATACTGAATAGGATCACCAGCGATTTGATGTGCATTAAAAATGTCTTTCACACTGTTCACATCCACTGTAAGGCAACTGGCTTCTCTCCCCCCACAGCCACCACTCAATCAACTGTGACAACAGAGGCCACCACTCAACCAACTGTCTCCACTGCAGCCACCACCCAGTCACCTTCGTCCACAGCTACCCTGCGGATGGTTCTGGATATGACGTTTACCAGTGACCTGCTCGACTCAACATCCACTGCCTATCAAGACCTGGAGCAACTTATCAAGACACAGGTGTGTGTGTGTGTGTGGGTGTGTGTGTGTGTGTGTGTGTGTGTGTGTGTGTGTGTGTGTGTGTGTGTGTGTGTGTGTGTGTGTGTGTGTGTGTGTGTGTGTGTGTGTGTGTGTGTGTGTGTGTGTGTGTGTGTGTGTGTGTGTGCGCACGCGCGTGCATGTGTGCGCGTGTTTGCGTGTGCGTGCGTGTATGTGCGAGTTACTGATTTTGTTGTTGTTGTTGTTTGTAGGTGGGAGCGAGTCTCCGGGCAACCTTCACTACCTTCATTAGTTTGACTATAAATAGCTTCAGGTGAGTCTTTTTAGTCTATTTAATACACGTAAACGTTGAATATCTGCACACTTGCTCCCGGTTCACTTTCTATTTTAGTTATGTATGTATGTATGTATGTATGTACGTATGTACGTATGTACGTATGTACGTATGTATGTATGTACGTATGTATGTATGTATGTATGTATGTATGTATGTATTTATTTTACCCGAGTGAACCTTTTCAAGTTACATGCTCACGTTCACTTGGGAAAAAACTAGAAGCACTCAGAGAGCACAGACCTCTGCCAAGGAAGCTGTTTTATAGAACATTTGACTATGTTACACCCTAAGTCTTTCTTCATTCTTTTTGTGGAGTCCCGCAATTCAATTTCTGGTCACTAGGGGCGTCTAGATATATAGGCCAGCAATGGTGAAGAACCTTTTACAAAGTCCTGGTTCCGGTTTGTGATCCGGATCACCTCCAGAATTTAATCACTTGTTCCTTGGGTCATTACTAACAACTCCACAAAGTTTCGCCCAAATTAGTTGATTAGTTTTTGAGTTACCCTACTGAGAGAATCTTTTAAAAAGTCCTGGTTCCGGTTCGTGATCCGGATCACCACCAGAATTTAGTCACTTGTTCCTTGGGTCATTATCAACAATTCCACAAAGTTTCCGTCGATTCGTTTTTGAGTTATGCTGCACACAAACAAACAAACAAACAAACAAACAAACAAACCAACCCGACCGAAAACATTACCTCCTTGGCGGAGGTAATAAGCAAAATGAGAGCCAAGTGTGCATTCAACCTTTATTTTCAAAGTTGTCTGACCTTTTCTCCTGCACCTGCGTCTTGGATGTACGCACCGCTACCTCAAAAGTCTTTAAGATTTCCTGCCTGTTTGCCCGCTTTTGACGAGCCCATGGCAGGAAAAAATGACAAGAAAAAGAGATAAAGGGAAAAAATAAAGAAAAGATGGACAACCATGGCTCAATAGTTAGAGTGCTGACCTCTGAGCAGGCTCAGATCGCACCTGTAAGCTGTTTGTACATCAAAAGCGGCCTACGTAGCTGAGGTCACTGAAGAAGTTTCGTCATGAATTCAATTTATTATTTGCGTGACATTGACATGTCTGACTTAGCTAATCACATCACGGCTCTGGCTTGTCAGCCTGGGACATTCTGAGATATGAACTTTCCATTCGGTTTTCGCTTAACCGTGTCATAGCTCATCACCATAATATTACTTTAGCTTGACTATAATCGATGAAATTCTCTCTCGTTGCTCAGGTCACTTCACTCCTCGCAAATTTGCTTTGGTGTACAATTTGTTTAGAACTACCCGTCCCTCCATAGACATCGAATGACTTCCGTCGCTCATGTAGCGTAGGTCGCTCTTGTTGTACAAGAGCTTTACCAGCACCTCCATACATGACTGACGTACCCTTGAGCAAGGCATCTAACCCCACACAGATCCAGGGACTGTAACCAATGCCCTGACCCTAAAGTAAATTTAAGTCCTATCTGTCTATGTGTGTTTGTCTCCTTCCCAGCATTTACGCTATTTTTTATTCCTTTATGGTTTTGTGCTTTTTTTTATCCACATTCTAAGTCCTGGCTTTGCCAATTCAGTAACTGTGATCAGTTAGGTCGTTGCTGTGGAAACAATTAAATCATTTTGGTCTGATTGTGGAAAGGGGATAAGGCCAGGGAGAGTTTGGAGTCAGAATGTCATTGCAAAATTAAAATTCCATCTCCCTCATGCCGACGTTATGGGACACCCTTCATTACAATGTTGGGTAAATCTTTCTGGTACAATTACCATACGTTATGGCTGTTTGACTAAATCCTTTAAAACCCTCTCTGTGTCTTTCTCTCCTTTCGTCCGCCTGTGTTGTGTCCTCAGTTCTGGCTCTGTCATAGCTGACACCACTGTAGGCTTCAGCTCCTCATCAGCCCCCAGCTCAGACAGCATCACGTCCACTGTCCAGTCCTCTATCGACAATGGAGACGTATCACTCAGCATCACCTCTTTCCAGGTCAACCCAGGTAAGACACTCTAAACACTATTATACACAGTATACAGGTGAACCAAGGTAAGACACTCTAAACATTATATATATACAGCAGGTCAACCCAATTAACCGTATTCAGACTGGGCTTTTTTGGCATGCCTGGGTGGGTGGCTCTTCATAATTCATGAACTGAATACTGTATGACCACCAAATTTGGAGGACATGATCTATGCTTAACATCATTTCGGTGTCATTATTTGGAATTATGACATCATTATGATGTCATTATCTGATTTTAATTTAAATGTCACCATAATGTATTTTTCATCAAATGTAGGTAATGCACTTTAAGTTTAATGATTTTGTGCTTCAGACCACTTAAATGTTCAAAAGGTATTCTGATGCTAATGGAAAAACAAAAAAGATGAGAAATTATGTCATAAAATGCCGTCATAGATATGGAAAAGTGGCTTCAGTTTCTTATAACATTGCACCAAGCAGTAAGTCCTCAACAACAAGATACATCAATACCAAATTTGCAGGGCATGATATACATAACACTCATAATGGGGTCACTAATTCTTTTTTCTCTGATTCATGTTCCTCACTGAAAATGAGCCAGAGCCAGTGAATCTCAGTGTGAAAGAATAATATCTGATACTATTCGCTTCAAGCTAAAAACTTAAGATGGATCAAAATGACCCGAACACCTTACAAGGGTGAAAGGTGCACTGTGTAATACTTTTAGTTGTTTATTTCCAAAATGCATGCTGCCCATTCACAGAAATATATTTTTAATGAATACTTATCACCCCCAAGTATTTATTGTAATATCCACTTTTCATACATTAAAAGGGGGATCAAAAGGGGGATTGTATGCCATTTCCAGAAATTAAAAAAATTAGATGCAAAAATTACTGTACTTTAAACAAGTTAATTTCACTTCATTACTAGGTAAATATTCATGAAAAGATCAAATTTGGCAGTAGACAGCACAGTTTCAATGAGCAGCACGGTTGCAATACTTACTTTGGCAACCATTCTACACAGTGCAACTTTCAATAAAGGTTAAATATAATGTAGTGTGGTGTAATGTAATGTGACAATTGTTATCACCAATGCAGGAGACACCACCACCATCATGATAACAGTCACCACAGCCACTCCATCTACAGCACCTCCTTCCACTGCTGAACCTTCTACTGCCGCCCCATCGACCGCACCGCCTTCCACAGCACCTCCTTCAACAGCACCTCCTTCAACAGCACCTCCTTCCACAGCACCTCCTTCAACAGCTCCTCTTTCTACTGCCGCCCCTTCGACAGCACCTCCTTCCACAGCACCTCCTTCCACTGCACCTCCTTCAACAGCTCCTCCCTCTACAGCCGCCCCTTCGACAGCACCTCCTTCCACAGCACCTCCTTCCACAGCACCTCCTTCAACAGCCGAACCTTCTACTGCTGCCCCATCGACCGCACCGCCTTCCACAGCACCTCCTTCGACAGCACCTCCCTCTACAGCTGCCCCTTCAACAGCTCCTCTTTCTACCGCCGCCCCTTCGACAGCACCTCCTTCAACAGCACCTCCTTCCACCGCACCTCCTTCAACAGTACCTCCTTCCACTGCTGAACCTTCTACTGCCGCCCCGTCGACCGCACCGCCTTCCACAGCACCTCTTTCAACAGCACCTCCTTCCACAGCACCTCCTTCCACAGCCGCCCCTTCGACAGCTCCTCTTTCTACTGCCGCCCCTTCGACAGCACCTCCTTCCACAGCACCTCCTTCCACAGCCGAACCTTCTACTGCTGCCCCATCGACAGCACCTCCTTCCACAGCACCGCCTTCCACCGCACCTCCTTCGACAGCTCCTCCCTCTACAGCCGCCCCTTCGACAGCACCTCCTTCCACAGCACCTCCTTCCACAGCACCTCCTTCCACAGCCGAACCTTCTACTGCTGCCCCATCGACCGCATCGCCTTCCACCGCACCTCCTTCGACAGCACCTCCTTCAACAGCACCTCCTTCCACCGCACCTCCTTCGACAGCACCTCCTTCAACAGCACCTCCTTCAACAGCTCCTCCCTCTACAGCCGCCCCTTCTACAGCACCTCCTTCCACAGCCGCCCCTTCCACCGCACCTCCTTCGACAGCACCTCCTTCAACAGCACCTCCTTCCACCGCACCTCCTTCAACAGCTCCTCCCTCTACAGCCGCCCCTTCTACAGCACCTCCTTCCACAGCCGCCCCAACGACCGCTGCTCCATCTACAGTTGCCCCATCGACCGCACCTCCATCGACCGCACCTCCTTCTACAGCTCCTCCATCAACCGCACCTCCTACACCTCCATCGACTGCAGCCCCATCTACTGCACCTCCTTCCACAGCAGCTCCACCTTCAACAGCCGCCCCAACGACCGCTGCTCCTTCTACAGTGGCCCCATCTACAGCAGCTCCTCCCACTCCACCTCCATCGACAGCTCCTCCATCTACTGCACCTCCTACAGCGGCCCCAACAGCTCCTCCATCTACTGCACCTCCAACTGCCCCCCCATCTACTGCACCTCCTACAGCGGCCCCAACAGCTCCTCCATCTACTGCACCTCCAACTGCCCCCCCAACAGCCCCTCCTACTGCACCTCCAACTGCACCTCCTACTGCTCTTCCTACAGTGGTGCCAACAGCACCTCCAACTGCCCCCCCAACAGCGCCTCCTACCGCTCCTCCAACTGCCGCCCCGACTGCTGCTCCTACTGCACCTCCTACTGCACCTCCAACTGCCCCCCCAACAGCACCTCCTACCGCTCCTCCTACGGCCGCCCCAACTGCTGCTCCTACTGCACCTCCTACTGCACCTCCAACTGCCCCCCCAACAGCACCTCCTACCGCTCCTCCTACGGCCGCCCCAACAGCACCTCCTACAGCCGGCCCAACTGCTGTTCCTACTGCACCTCCAACAGCCGCCCCAACAGCACCTCCTACTGCTCCTCCTACAGCGGCTCCTACAGCAGCACCAACAGCAGCTCCTACAGCCGCCCCAACAGCCGCCCCAACAGCCGCCCCAACAGCGGCTCCTACTGCACCTCCAACTGCCCCCCCAACAGCGCCTCCTACCGCTCCTCCTACGGCCGCCCCAACAGCACCTCCTACCGCTCCTCCTACGGCCGCCCCAACAGCGGCTCCTACTGCACCTCCAACAGCCGCCCCAACAGCACCTCCTACCGCTCCTCCTACAGCCGCCCCAACTGCAGCTCCCACAGCCGCCCCAACAGCCGCACCAACAGCCGCCCCAACTGCAGCTCCTACAGCCGCCCCAACAGCGGCTCCTACTGCACCTCCCACAGCCGCCCCAACTGCGGCTCCTACAGCCGCCCCAACAGCCGCCCCAACAGCGGCTCCTACTGCACCTCCCACAGCCGCCCCAACAGCGGCTCCTACAGCCGCACCAACAGCCGCCCCAACTGCTGCTCCTACAGCGGCCCCTACTGCGGCTCCAACAGCCGCCCCAACAGCCGCCCCCACCCAGTCTGTTGCGTCCACAGCTATCCTAAGGATGGTTATGAACCGGGTGTATAGCACCGACCTGGCCGACACAACATCTACAGCCTATCAAGAGCTGGAGCAACTGATCAAGAGTCAGGTGTGTGTGTGTGTGTGTGTGTGTGTGTGTGTGTGTGTGTGTGTGTGTGTGTGTGTGTGTGTGTGTGTGTGTGTGTGTGTGTGTGTGTGTGTGTGTGTGTCTGTCTGTCTGTGTGTGTGTGTCTGTCTGTCTGTCTGTCTGTCTGTCTGTCTGTCTGTGTGTGTGTGTGTGTGTGTGTGTGTGTGTGTGTGTGTGTGTGTGTGTGTGTGTGTGTGTGTGTGTGTGTGTGTGTGTGTGTGTGTGTGTGTGTGTGTACTTTATTTCAACCACAACTTTAAACAGCAGAATTATTGATTTGTTGTTTGTTGTTTGTTGTTGTTGTTGTTGTTTGTAGGTGGGAGCAAGTCTCCGGGCAGCGTACACATCCTTCATTAGTTTGACTGTAACTGGTTTCAGGTGAGTCTTTAATATTTATCAAAATAAAGGTTGAATGTCCACACACTTTCTCCCGTTTTGCTTTTTATTCTATTTGATTTTATTTTACTTCATTTCATGTTTTCCCAAGAGAGCGTTTTCGAGCTAAAGGCTCTTCATTCGTTCCCTTGGGGAAAAAAACAAAATAAAAAGCAAAATGGAAGCAATGAGCAAGTGTGCAGACAGTCAACCTTTATTTTCATAGTTCTCTGACCTTTGTCTTGCACCTATGTCTTGGATATAGACACCACTACCTCACAACTCTTTAATATTTCCCGCTGTTTGCCTGCTTTCAACGAGACCATAGCGAAAAAGATAAGAAAAAGAGATAAAGCGGAAAAAAACATAAAGAAAAGATGGGCAGCCATGTCTCAAAAGTTAGAGTGCTAACCTTTGAGCTGCAGGTTCAGATCCCACCCGTAAGCTGCATGTACATCAAAAGCGACCTACGCTAACCAAGTAGCTGAGGTCACTGAAGAAATTTTGTCATGAATTTGCTTTATTCGCTCTGGACATGACATTGACATGTTTGATTTATTAATCACACAACGGCTCTGGCTTGTCAGCCTTGGACATTCTGAGATTTTAGAAATTCCAATTGGTTGTCGCCAAACCGATTCATAGCTGATTACCATAATAGTACCATCGCTCAGCTAGCGTAGGACGCTCTTGTTGTACAATACTTTTACCAGCACCTCCATACTATATGGCTGAAGTGCCCTTGAGCAAGGTGCTCAACCCCACAAAGCTCCAGGGACTGTAACCAATGCTCTGTCCCTAAAATAACTATAAGTCTCTTGCCAGTCACTGTATCTGTGTATTTGATTTTTCTCTTCTTCCCAGTATTATGCTGTTGTGCTTATTTCGTTCACACTCTGAGTCCTGGCTTTACTGATTCAGTAACTGTGATCAGTTAGGTCGTTGCTGTGGAAACAATTAAATAATTTTGGTCTGAATGTGGAAAGGGAAAGCAGCCAGGGCAAGTTTGAATTCAGAATGTCGTTGCAAAATTAAATTTCCATCTCTCTCACGCCGACGTTTTGGGACTCACATCATTACAATGTTGGGTAAAGCTTTCAGGTACAATTACCATACGTAATTACTGTGTACTTTCTGGGTTACAACAGGGTAACAGAGAGAAATTACATGGTATCTGGTGGTGTAAAAAGGGGATAATTACAAAGTAGATACCATTAATTGGATTGCAACAGGGTAATGTTCTTCGTGGCTGTTTGACTAAATCTTCTAACCCCCTCTCTGTGTCTTTCTGTCCTCCCTGTCTGTGTTGTGTCCTCAGTTCTGGCTCTGTCATAGCTGACACCACTGTAGGCTTCAGCTCCTCATCAGCCCCCTCTACAGACAGCATCACGTCCACTGTCCAGTCCTCTATCGACACTGGAGGCATATCACTCAACATAATCTCTTTCCAGGTCAACCCAGGTAAAAATCCTTGGGTATTCAATTAAAAGTCACCAAGGGCCAGTTTTTTCAAATTCCTTCCAGTGAAGGGGCCGATCATAGAGTCTGTATAACTACGAGCAGAATGGTGTCTGAGGTTAGGGTGCGAAACAAGCGGATAGTTTTCCAGACATAACAGATATTCGCTTCTCTATATCTTAGTAGTCTTAGGATGGTTTATTCATGACTCTGTTTAGATAAGATTTCACTCTCATGTGAATTCATAGTAGAGATATCCCAACCTAAAGTGTCAGTGATTGCAAATTATGCACGGCCACAGATAGCACACATATTTGTTTTCATTTTGCTCTGACCTAATGGGGGGCAGAACCTTGCCATCCACCTTGCATCTTGCCCCAGGGCCTCCATTTCAATATCCTGCTCTAAATCCTTTGCCTTCAAACAAAGGCCCGCAGCCCAAGTCCGACCCGGGCATGGCAGACATTTGGCCCGCCATGAGGTCAGAACTCATAAAAAATCAGTGGGTCTTATCTCTCCAAAGCATTCACAGAGAGCTAGATCTTGTGCAAACAGTCTCAGAACAGACATTGCCAAGAAGAAAAAGCGAAAATCCATTCTCTGTCCCAACATCTAACTATTTTTTAATTAAAATTAACTTTTTTTCTCGTTTATTAAAATAATTGGAGACCCCTAAACATACAATATAAAACAGGTCAACCGAGTTAAGACCATGTAAACATTATACAGTATACAGGTGAACTCAGGTAAGACTGCCTAAACACTATATTAACAGTAGGTCAACCCAGGTAATACCAACTAAGCATACACTATAATACACTATACTTGTACACTCTCAGAAATAAAGGTACAGAACCTGTCGCTGTGGCAGTACCTTCAAGGGGAGTACCACTGTGTCACTTGATTGGTACCCCAAAAAAAGAGATGCATTCAGTCTCTTGCAATGTCGACCAATGTGCATCTGTCACCTCTTTATTGAAATACCACCCAAGTTCTGAACCTCTATTTCTGAGACAGTACTACGTATGTAGGCAATGATTCACCTCTACCATAGGGTTAAATTAACCTGGTTTACTACTTAACCAGCTTGTTTTCAGATGTGGTCCCTTTCAGCCATGTAAGTGAACTCAGACCTGTGACCCAGCATTTTCTGCACATATGTGAACGCTCCAAAGTGTACCCAGACCATTCAGAACTGTACTGAGACCTTTATTGACGTTGTCTCAGTATGGTTCTCTTATGAGTCCTGACAAGCTGCACTTTTGACCAGGTGTAATCACTTGAGGAGAGCTGTAGAGCAGTGGTTCCCAACCTTTTTCTTAGGGGACCCATGTTTTTACTATTTAAAGCTTTGGTGACCCAACCACGCGAGCGCCCGCACGAGACGGAGTCACAAGATGCCCTCCGTTTCCTGCGATAACTTATTTTAGTTATTTTATTCCTCAATTCGTCTTTGGTCAAATATAGAATAAATGTTTAATGTAGCACTTACAATGTGTTGCGTCTATGCATTTATTAGTTAAATGCTTTGTCTTTTATTCAACATGGGCTATATATATTTAAAACGAAACCCCTTAAAATCAAGAGGGCTCCGCGACCCCCGTTGGATCTTTGGCGACCCATAAGGGGGGTCCCGACCCATAGGTTGGGAACCACTGCTCTAGAGGACCGGGTGTGATCAAATACACGACTGACACACCATAAAAGCCTAAAGGGACCTGAAAGAGCAGCCAGTTGTTTTCAAAAACAGAACTGAGTCCTTTTGCTGTTGGTTCACTTTTTGAGAGGACTGAGTTTGGTTCACTTAAAAGGGACCAGGTGTGAACACGTGCTTAGCCTACCCCTCAGGGCTGGACTGGTAATCTGGCATAGGACAGGACATTTTCTG
>NC_085857.1:58348066-58353066 GCF_034702125.1 Engraulis encrasicolus
TGAATAGGTTCGTCTGTGACCCCATCTTCACTAAGAGGCTACATCATTTGGGCAGCCGTGGCCTGGTGATTAAATAGATCAGAGAGTTGTAGGTTCAAATCCCAGCCCTACCTCTCCTTACCTCACTCCACGGCTAAGGTGACCCTTGAGCAAGTTGCCTAAGTCCACACTGCTCCAGGGACTGTAACCAATACCCTGTACTTTAAATAACTGTAAGTCACTTTGGATAAAAATGTCAGCTGTAAGTTTAATGTAATGTAATGTAATGGAATGGAATGCATACCCAAGCCTACTAATGTGGAAATTATTTCTTCTTTTCAGCTTGAGCCGTTCTTCATCCAGGATTACTCTCCCTTGTTCATAAGCCTGACAACCAACAATTTCAGGTTGACATTAAAATACTTTAATTTTATTTTAAAAAAATGAACCATTATTAATGATCTGCTTAGCTTTGACTTACTGTGTCCTTGACACTCTTGTGTATTACTTTTGCTATTGTTATTATTTCCTCTGCCAAGGAGGTTATGTTTTCGGTCGCGTTGGTTTGTCTGTCTGTCCGTCAGCAGGATAACTCAAAAAGCCATTAACGGATTTGGCTGAAACTTTGTGGAGTTGTTGGAAATGACCAAAGGAAGTGATAACTTTTTTGGCGATCCGGATCACAAACCGGAACCAGGATCTTTTTAAAAGATTCCTGAACACTGCTTGCGTAGAAATCTAGATGCCCCTAGTGACCACACATTTAATTGCGGGACACTCCAGATTCTAACTCCACAAAAAGATGGCAGGAAATCTTAAAATAAAAAATCACATTTTTTGTGAGGGGCACCCTGGCTCATTTTTTTATTTAACCGTTATAGATGACAAATCCAGTGAGAAACGAACCTTTCCTCTCCACGGTCACAGAACTTCTATAAATTACCCAACTACTGTATTTCTAGTTATGAATGCTTACATTGTATTTTTTTAATCTTATTTTTGTTCTATATGTCCAATGTGTTTGAACTCTTGTTCTGCTTGTCTAATCTTTCAGCCAAGGCTCCATCATCCACAATACGGATCTGACATTCACAGCCAATGGCACTCTTCCCAACTCCACAGCAATATACGACACCATGTTGAGAGCTGTCCAAAGTGGAAACCTCACTTTCACCATCACCTCACTCAACGGTATAGGTGAGGCATTTTAAGTAACTTTTAAAGCGATAAATTGCCTAACCCTTAAAACCCTTATTGTTTATTGGTACATGTCTATGATCTTGGGTATAACCCAACCAAAGATGATACAAAGATGTGCTCTCCCTGTATTCTCCTACCCCAACTGCAGCAGATTCTCATTACCAACATATAGTCACGTCACAATCAACTTAGTCGCACTCAGAATCTTCATTTGGAATGGTGTATGTTTACGCCCGATTTATCAGCTCTCAGCAAATCACAATCAGGAACCAGATGGCATGTTAGATACTGTAGAGAGAGAGAGAGAGAGAGAGAGAGAGAGAGAGAGAGAGAGAGAGAGAGAGAGAGAGAGAGAGAGAGAGAGAGACCCGTTTGGCATTCCTGTCTCCATGGGGAGTTCTGCAACTGCGTCGTCTCATCTGACACAACACCGCGTTTTAAATTAAGAAAACAACAGAAAACATAGCGAGGACAGCACTTAAAAGTGCTCTTTCTCTCACGCAGTCACGGCAACTCAATTCATTGTAAAATATGGTCTAATGCCATCTAAAGTAAGTTATTAAGTTGCACAGTTGTTGTTGCACAAACAATGCAGCGACATGGCAACAACCCTGTATATGAATCCCGTAAGTCTTTCTCCAGTCGAACTGTAACTGACGTCCTTGTTTTTTCCCCTTCTGCCATCAGCTGTTTCATCTGGCATAGCCTGCAGTGTCAACAGTGTCATCACCTGGACTCTAGTGGGCGGGTCTCTCCTGCTACAGTGGCAGTGGTTGGCTCTGTGAAACGCCACTCCCCAAACCGTCCAATGATGTGAGGACTTACTCACAGAGGAAAGTGAAGGATCCAATCCAAATGAAGGATTATTATCATATGTATAAGAAGTTATTTAAAATATTCTAAATATTGTAATCGTGCTTTGTCATACCTGTGTCTTGTCTATCTAGATTGCACATATGAAGTCCATATAATTTAACGTATGTAATGTTTTGGTCACAACAGTTAAAAATGGGAGTTTTGTGAATTCTCATGCCACACTGTACATGCCAAATAAATAATTTATTTACTTTGAAGGTAGCGTATGACTTTTTTTAATAGTCAAGTACTGACATTTCTGATACCTGTTCACAAATACAATATTTTCCCATTTGTTCCGTCACGTCCCCACGTTCTCCACCACGTCTATGGGAGTCACAGTACAATACCGCTGGACCAAGAGACTAGTCTCCCGGTCCAACGCCATCGACACTGTATGAGGCTTTGGGAGGGAGGTTTTACTAACGTTCCACGCCAACTCTGCTAGTCTGCCTCCGTTACACAAGTCTTAATCGGTTGCTTAAAGGTGCACCCTGTAAGATGGTGGCACAGGCAGGGTGGTCAGAGTAGGTATTGCAACTATGCAGCTCATTGAAACTGTGCGGCCTATTGCCAAATTTGATCTTTCCATGAATACTTCCTGAATAATAAACCAATATTTACTAGTATGACCAAAGCACAGTAAGTTTTGTAGCTAAAAATGCCCATTTCTTGAAAGTCAAAATGGCGGACCATGGGAAAGAGCCCCCTTTTCATGTATGATAAGTGCCATTTTCCCGGTCATAATGAATACTTGGAATTTAAAGGTGGTGGTAAGTATTCATGGAAAGGCAACAAGAGAGACTCTCTGCATTGCCATAGTGATGTTATTTTTGTAGTTCATTCTTTTCAGTGATGAGTAGAAGGGCCCGCTGGTGGGACCCTCTGCGCAAAAAGGCTACACAGCCAGAAAATGGAAGCAATATTGTTTATGAACCTCAAAGTCTGCCGTAGCCATTTTTGACCATAGAAATAACAAACCTTACAACACCTATTCTGTCAGCAATCTTATTTACTCTACCTTTAAAATGATGGTGACCAGAGTAGGTATTGCAACTATGCTGCTATTGAAACTGTACTGTCTACTGCCATATTGCATCTTTTCATGAAAAATGTACTAAATAAGGAAATAACATTTATTAGTATCATCAAAGAGCAAGTCTTTCAGCTAAGAAATGTATATTTCTGGAAATTCAAAATGGCAAACTATGGAGAAAATCCCCCATTTCATGTATGAAAAGTGCAATTTCCCCAGTCATAATGAATACTTTGAATTTGATGATGGTGGTAAGTTCATAAAAAAGGTAACATTTGTGGATGGGCAGCATGAATTCTGGTAGTAAACTACTATTATCACCCAGTGAGCAGATGCAACGTCTTCTGATTGGCTGAGCAGGTGTCCTTTATTCCCCGGTAGCAGGACACCTATGATGTAATGCGGGCGTGCGGGCGTCCAAGTTGCTTCTTCTCTAACTTTCTGGCGAAGTGCCGTTACTAGTTCTATCGCATCTGGTTGTCTAGTCAAGACCGCGTCGTTAGTTCTATCGCATCTGGTTGTCTAGTCAAGACCCTGTTACTAATTCTATCGCATCTGGTTGTCAAGTCAAAAACCCAGTCGTCAATTCTATTGCATTTGGTTGTCAAGTCACCAACATTCTGCGCGCGTCCTTACATGCCTCCGATAGAGGCGCGTCTCACTAGATTAGGAAGTGGTGCCCATGGCAACGCACCAAGCGCAGTGGTGAATCCACTTTCTCACGAAGCCTTAGATCAACATATTAATAAATTAATACTTAAATGCTGGTAACCGGGTGATAAGCGGAATAGCGGACGACGAGGTGTCCCGATATCAAGGGAAAATGGACTTGGCGAAGCGAACAGCCCTTCGGCTGCGCCGTCGGGCTGTTTAGAACGCTCCGCCTCGTCCATTATTTCCCTTGATATCGGGACACCTCGTCGTCCGCTATTCCATACATAACATTTCACAGAGCACCTATAAAGGGGCTCTTGGTGGGATTAAAAGTTTAATTAATTACTGTCCCAAGTCAGGCGATGCTTATTTGAGTCATTAGTAAGTGAACAATGACTCGCGCGACCACTTCCATGGTCCGCTGCCAGAAAACCCCCAATGCAACTTTTGACAGAGTGACCCGGTTGAGAGTCGTGGGAAACACTTCTCATACGAAAAAGGATCATAGTGAATACATACCGTATACAGATTTGCATCAACTGCTGGCATTCCTTGATGAAAAACATTCTCACAGCGAGTTTATGTAGAAAGCATCTTTTTGTGACTGTAGATTTTGAGACGGGCATCATGCCACGGGCACAGCGCAAACAATGTCATCCTACATTGTGCCCCTTTAACTTAACAAAACACTGTAGAACATTTCTCTCTAATTAATGTATATCATTCTGAACTGTTGTTTGTGTTCTATGAAATGTATTTATGTTCATTATTGTCCATGTTTAGCATTTGCTATGTGGCAAATAGTGAAAGGGAAATAAAATGCATAACAAGTGAAATCATGTCACTTTTATTAGAGATGAACCGGATCCTGATTTTTAGGATCCTGCCGGATACCGGATCCACTGCTTAAGATCCTGCCGGATCCGGAACCGGATACCGGATCCTACGAAAGGGTTGAAACACATAGCCTACTCGCACACGTGGGCCCTTTTTATCACGTTGGCTCAAACTATTTTGACTGAAAAGCCTCGGCTACCGGATCCTGGATCCTGGAACCGGATCCGGATCCTCTGAAAAACCCTATTATCCTGCCGGATCCGGAACCGGATCTTGGATCCGGTGCATCTCTAACTTTTATTGTCAATTTGTTTACATGCACTTGTAACTGAGGTGCTCCTGTGCAGTCCGCCACTCGGGTCTTGAACCCTCCACCTGCCAGTCAACACTTCACTTCGGGCATCAAGATTCAAGATCCAAGACTATTTTCATTTGTCCC
>NC_085857.1:58355566-58363066 GCF_034702125.1 Engraulis encrasicolus
GTGTGTGTGTGTGTGTGTGTGTGTGTGTGTGTGTGTGTGTGTGTGTGGGAACAGATTTCAGAGCTCATCAAATCAGGCGACCAACTAAATGGTCACCGCACACCTGATGAAATGGTTGATAGCTTCAACAAAAACTTAAGAGGAATTTTAGATAATGTAGTTCCAATAAAAACGACGACAAGAACCAGAGCTAAGTCTTCACCTTGGATGAATGACTCGCTCAGAGCCTTAAAAAGAAAATGCAGAGTTACTGAGCGTATTTGGAGGAAATCAAAATTAGAAGTCCACAGACTATCCCTTTGGCATAAGATCTCCTCCTACTATAATGCAGTACGCTCAGAAAGGAAAGCACATTTTTCCAAAATCATAACAGACAACCAAAATAATGCTAGAGTTCTTTTTTCCACTACCTGCTTAATCCAACACATAGTAATAACACTCTAAATACAGCATCCCATTCTAAGTGCAAGGAATTCGCTAGATTTTTTTTAACAAAAAGATTGTTGACATCAGGGAAGGCATAGCAGCCTCTGGCGCCCACTTGGCCGTCATTCCGAGGGGAAGCTCAAACCCCCCCAGGAAACACCAGGTTTTCAAAATTTTAGTCCAATCACAGAGAACGACTTCTGTTAAATAGTCTGTTAAATAGCCGTCTACATGCCGCCTTGACGCTATTCCCACATCTTTACTGAAAAACATATTTGGTTGCTTAACAGCACCCTTACTGGAAATTGTTAACACTTCAATTCTCACAGGCAAGTTTGTATTAAGTTGTATTTAAACAACTTAATCAACACCTGGCTGGAAATGATATCTTGGAAAAAATCTAATCAGGCTTTAGAGCTAACCATAGCACTGAAACAGCTCTAACCAAAATAATTAGTGACCTTAGGCTCAGCACCACTGCAAACAAAGTTTCGGCACTCATCCTCCTCGACCTCAGTGCGGCCTTTGACACGATAGACCTTAACATACTGATCGACCACATAGAATCTTGGGTAGGACTGTCCGGCCATGTCTTAGACTGGTTAAAAACATACAAGACAATTTTTTGTCACCATTGGAGAACACGTCTCTAACAAGAATGATGTGCCTTTTGGAGTTGCTATGGGTAGTTGCTTGGGCCCTCTCCTCTTCTCTCTCCTCTCTCCTCTTCGCCTCTGGGGTCCATCGTCAGAGAGCACACTGTTGATTTTCATAGCTATGCCGATGATACACAGTTATACATCTCTATTGAGCCTAGCCAAACAGCTGCCATTCATGCCTTGACCAAATGCATGTCTGCCATCACAGTAACTTCCTAAAACTAAATGAGGATAAAACTGAAGTGCTACTCATTGGCCCTAAAGACAAATGTGTAGCGGTTCACTCAAGCCTAGGTGAACTAAGCATGCACATGATAGATAAAGTCACTTTCCTAGGAGTGGCCTCCACTCTGACTTGAGCTTTGAGCCTCACATTAATAAGATAACTAAATCTGCTTTTTCTTAGAAATGTTAACGGAGTACGCGGCTTGGCCCCTGACAAGACGCCGAAAAACGTAGTCATGCTTTTGTCATCCGTAGGCTTGATTACTGTAATGTTCTCTTCTCTGGCCTGCCAAAAAATGTAATTGACAAACTGCAACTCATTCAGAATCCTGTGGCAAGAATCTTAACAAGGACCAGAGGGAGAGAGCATATCACTCCAGTCTTGGCAGGTCTTCACTGGCTGCCTGTCTCCTTCAGAATCGACTTTAAGATTTTGCTGACAGTATTTAAAGCATTACTATGGACTTGCCCCCAGTTACATCTCTTACATGCTCTCTTTTTATGCCCTGCTCGAGCTCTCAGATCCACTGACGCCAAGCTGCTAAGGACCCCCCCACCCCCCTACACACACACATTGCATTCTCGTGTTATGCGCCCAAGAGATGGAACACCCTCCCCATCGACATCCGATCAGCCAGCTCCATCAACTCCTTCAAGAAGCAGCTGAAGACCCACCTTTTCACCTTTGCTAATTTTGTCTTTTTCTTTAGCTTCATGGTTTGGCAATGTCCCCCTTACACACAAGAACCGCCTATACCAAATTGTTAAGTGGTCAAGTAAACTGATCTGTGAACCACAGCTGCACCCTTCTTCCCTGTATGCAAAGCAACTACAGCGGATAGCAATGGCTATCCTAGATGATAGCCGACACCCTTTGCATAGTGAGTTCCAGTACCTCCCCTCTGGACGGAGGCAGATAGTTCCTGGTTGCAGAACCAATAGGTTCAAAAGCAGTTTTGTCCCAGCTGCAATTACTTTGCTAAACAAGATGTAAAATAAACCTATGTATTTGTAAAAATGCTCTTTGCACTTTAGCTGCGCCAGGAGTGTGGTGTCACTTCTGCCATGGTCCTGCAGTGTATGAAGTGTTGTGGCCCACCACTGCAGTTAGTTTATACCCCCCCCTCCCCCCACCCTTGTGTGTAGGCTATATGTTGTATGTGTATTCAGTCAAATGTCAAACATTTTATTTATTTCTTTGTGAATCGTACATGTGTCTTTTTAGACTCCATGTTTATGTGTCATGTGTCATTGTGGTTCTGATGTAAGGACAGCCATCTTCTCTTTTATACTGCAAACCCAGTTTACCTTCGGGTACCAATAAAGTTGAACTGAACTGAACTGAACTGAACTTGCCTACTCCTAGCTGCCCAGGCGTCATAGCATCCCATCACAGCGTCCTTAATCTGCTCATCACTAGCCCTGGATCCCCTAGGTGGCCGCTGGTCATTGCCTGAGGTTTCTTCCTGACTATATGGGTTCTCAGACCTAATTGAGCTTTTCTCCCTATGAACCATGAATCAAGTGAAAAGGGAGTTTTTCCTCACCCCTGTTGCCACCAGGAGCCACATCTGAGCGCCCCATTCACTGTGACTATTCATCACTTATCCTGGGCCCAACTCTTGCTGACCGTATGCCTCTATAATCTCTACTTATGTCCTCTTTAAACTCTTTAAACTTATTTCATTTTCTCAACATCTACTTATTTACCTATCTACTTATTTTCTCTTTTCCGTCTAGTTTCTTCTTTTGTCTTCTTGCTATTCTTTCTTGTTTCTGTCTCTCTTTTCTACTTCACTTTTTATTTTCACCTTTAACATTGATTGTTCAAATACATTTATTATTATTATTATTATTATTATTATTATTATTATTATTATTATTATTATTATTATTATTATAGGACTGGCCGTGCACACCCAGTGTGAAAAGCTGTGTAGAACACACCTCTCGCTGCTGCCAAGCCACACTCTGATGTGAAACAGCCCCTGAGGCAGATTTGGCCCTCGGCCTTGAGTTTGACAAATAAATGTGTGTGTGTGCGTGTGCGTGCGCGTGCGCGTGCGCGTGCGCGTGCGCGTGCGTGTGCGTGTGCGTGTGCGTGTGAATGTCTTTGTTGTTTTATGAGGCACTGCCTTTCTGCCTTTCCCACAGTAGCTATTAGGGACTGTAATTGTAGTGCCAAGCTTCAAAGGACGATGGAGGCAGCGAATAAAACTCAGTGTCTTCTTTTATTTCCTGACCTCACACGCACACGCACACACACACACACACACACACACACACACACACACACACACACACACACACACACACACACACACACACACACACACACACACACACACACACACACACACACACACACACACAGTCACAGATACACATGCACGTTCACACACATTCACACACACACACAGCCACAGATACACATGCACGTCCACACACATTCACACACACATACAGATACACATGCACGTTCACACACATTCACACACACACACACACAGCCACAGATACACATGCACATTCACACAAAGGAGTCAGGGTCAGGGGTCAGGGCCCTTTCAGATGATTTTGTCCTGGGCCCGGCCAAAGCTGTCAGCGGCCCTGCATATAATAATAAAATACATTCATAAGTAGGGTATTCTCAAATTGCTCATTCAATGAAGAAATTGCATTCAGAACGTCGCGTTTTGCAATGTAATATAATCCAGATTTCATTGCCTGTATTTCCACAGAAGTAGGCCTATGAAGTATAATAATCACGTTGAATCATTAACAAACTACTTCCTGTCCTGTAATCCCTCTGTAGAGATGTATGAAATAGAACCAGAAGTATTATTACAAATGCAATTACAACACTACTGATGTGATATTATATAGTTGCACATGAATAATGTAAACTGTCTACATTCATATAGACTAGTGCCTTTCCAGTTCTTTGGCTTGGCCCCCCTTCCCCTAGCTTATACACCCCTGTCATAAATGCACACAGGCTGGGGCCCCTGTTATACTATACACACCTGTCATTGGAGTTCATTTCATTTTTTTTTTTTTATTTAAACTCGAAGAATCATTGAGAGCCCAGCCCTCATTTACAATGATGTCGAGTAAAACAAACAATTACACATATAAAATCATATATATATACAACATACACAATGCAACATAAATCATATAAGAGGTAAAAATTAAGACAAACTATGAATTAAAACTTATGAGTTAAAACAAGTACAAGTATGTGATAAAAAACTTCCCAGTATTACTTTAAAATGTTCTAATGACACTAAGGCTTGAAGACCTATCCTTTGTTGTAGGGTATTCCAAAGTGAAGGTCCACAGACACTAAAAGCCGTTTTACCCAGTTCAGTGCGGGCATAAGGGACCTCCAGTAAAAAGTTGCTGCTGCGGGTTTGATATGGGTTGGAGTGCCAAACTAAAAGAGATGAAATATAAAATGGGAGTTTACCAGTGAGGGCCTTAAAAATAAAAATAAAATAATGCATGTCCCTTCTGTGAGAAAGTGGAGCCCACCCAACTTTATCATATAACAGGCAATGATGAGTGCTATATGGATCCCCAGTAATAAAACGAAGAGCTGAATGATAAACAGTGTCAAGTGCCTTCAGATTAGAGAGTGGTGCATGTCTGTAAATAACATCACCATAGTCAAGGGAAGACAGAAAAGTAGCTTCAATTAACTTTTTTCTGCAGAAAACAGGAAAGTGATATTTATTTCTGTGCAGGAAAGATAGCTTTTGTCTGAGCGTAGTGACAAGACAGTCAGTATGTTTCTTGAATGTGAACTTGTCATCTAGCCAGATTCCCAGGTACTTATAATGTGATACTCTCTCAATAACAGACCCATCTAAAGTAGATATATTAAAATCATTTTTCATGCCATGCTTAGATCGAGTAAAGACCATACATTTAGTCTTGCTTACGTTAAGTAGAAGCTTAAGACCAATGAGGGCATTTTGTAGAATATTAAAAGACTGCTGCAAATTCTCCAATGCTAGTTGTGTGTAGCAGAAGTAGAAGTTCTCTACTAGGAACACTGGTGGTATGATATTACATAGTTGAAGCCATGTGATATCATACTATTAGTGTTGTAATTACACTTGTAAGACTACTTCTACTGCTGTTTTATAGACTTCTGTCATAACTCTTGCTCCAGTTGGCATGTGATTTACTTCCTGGTGTTCCTTATGGCATCAAGGTGGTCCTCTGGCTCCCTCTGCTGTTCTGTCTGCAGTATGACATACCAGCATGGCGATGTCTACTGATTCATGTGAACTACCAGCATTGCTATGTATACTGACTCATGTTCAAGTTCAAGTAATTTTATTTGTCACATACATGGTATTGTAGTGAAATGATGATGGGGTCATCAGCTCTGCATCTTAAGAATTAAAGAAGTAAAGTAAAAAAGTAAATAAAAGGTGAGAAATAAGTTAAAGAAAAACAAAGAAAATGATTATTTAGAGAAGTCTCTGTTCAGCAGTCGCACTGCCTGGGGGTAAAAACTTTTCCTCATTCTTTCTGTACTAGCCTGAGTGGTTCTGAGTCGTCTGCAGGACTTAAGTAGGGTGGACATGTAAGAGTTGGGGTGTGAGACATCCTGCATAATTTTCCTAGCCCTGGCTCCCACCCTCTTAGTGTAAAGACCCAAGAGTCCTGGAAGGTTGGCTTTGATAGAGCGCACCACTCTCTGTAGGTCCTTCTGTTCTTGTTGTGTGCAGCTTCCAAAACAGCTTGTTAACACACTTTCCATCGATGATGAATAGAAGGTGGTCAGGATGGGAGTGGAGACCTTAAACTTCCTCAGTAGGCGGAGAAAGTACAGCCGCTGCCTGGATTTTGCTGTCAGGTGTTGAGTGTGTAGTGACCAGGAGAGGTCCTCAGTCAGGTGTACTCCCAGGTACTCCCCTCTCCACAGGCTCCCCGCTGATGGTAAGTGGCGTGTTTGCCCTGCTCTGCACCTTCCTGAAGTCCACAACCATTTCTTTCGTCTCGCTGACATTCAGTGCCAGGTTGTTGGACTGGCACCACAGTGCTAGGTCATCCACCTCATTCAGGTAGGCTGTCTCGTTGTTGTTTGAGATGAGACACAGCACTACGGTGTCGTCAGCGAATTTGAAGATATAATTTGAGCGGCTGGTGGTTGTACAGTCATGCGTGTAGATGTTATAGAGCAGTGGGCTCAAAACACAACCCTGGGGCCAGACAATGTTGAGGGTCAGCTGGCTTTAAGTGACACCTCCATTCTGACCACTTGAGGGCGATCAGTGAGAAAGCTGAGCACCCAATTGCACAACTGTGTGTTGAGTCCCAGCCCCCTCATCTTGTCAGCCAGGCGCAGGGGGATTATGGTGTTGAATGCTGAACTGTAATCTATGAACAGCATTCTAACATAATTCCCCCTCCCCTCATCCAGGTGGGACAGTGTGGTATGTAGGCTTGAGATGGCACCGTCCCTGCTTCTGTTTGCTCTATAGGCAAATTGGTGAGGATCGAAAGCACTGGGCAGGGTGTGACATATGTGTTTTTTCACAAGCCTGACTCATGTGAACTACCAGCATGGCGATGTCACCCCAATAAACAGGGCCAGATTATGACTCCATGCCCCCCCCCCCCCTTCCATGGGCTGGATTATGACTCCATGGGCCCCTCGGCCAGGCAACAAGAATACCTCGATGACATTGCAAGGTTCCAAAAAGATTTGGGGAGTCACAAGGGGGTCAAACTGAGACTTGGCAAATTACATCGGGTAGGAATGGGGTGGAAATTTAGGGCTTCCAGAAAAGTATGCATATAATCCAACCTGCAGATGGTGCTGTTGTCAATGAAAGTTTATGGCTTTTACAGAGGTGCTGTAAAAGTGTGTGTGTGTGTGTGTATTTGTGTGTGTGTGTGTGTGTGTGTGTCTGTGTGTGTGTGTGTGTGTGTGTGTGTGTGTGTGTGTGTGTGTGTGTGTGTGTGTGTGTGTGTGTGCAGGGCCACTGACAGCTTTGACTGGGCCCAGGACAAAGTCATGTGAAAGGGCCACCCTTCCCAAAACATTCAATGTACTGAGGACACAATTCTGCCCCCCCCCCCCCTCTCTCCCTGGGCCAGAGACAACTGATCCCTGTGTGTGTGTGTGTGTGTGTGTGTGTGTGTGTGTGTGTGTGTGTGTGTGTGTGTG
>NC_085857.1:58365566-58373066 GCF_034702125.1 Engraulis encrasicolus
ATGTAAACGTTGCCATTGAGACAATTATCTTGTTTTACACACACACACACACACCTGACCTCTTTTTGTTCTGTACATGTCTTCTGTTTTCAGTCTTTCACTTCAAATGTCTGTGTGTGTACTGTCTATGTATACTCTCTATGTCCATACCTAAAGTATGTCTATGTCTCCATGGGAAAGTAAGAAACATAATTTCAAAGTATTTGTATGATCAGCGCATGTAAAGAAATTGACCATAAAACTTGACTTGATTTGACTTGACCACCACACCCCAAAACAGTCCAAACAGCCCAAACAGACTTAGAAACAGGTAGGCCCAGTTGTCACCTGTGTGTGTGTGTGTGTGTGTGTGTGTGTGTGTGTGTGTGTGTGTGTGTGTGTGTGTGTGTGTGTGTGTGTGTGTGTGTGTGTGTGTGTGTGTGTGTGTGTGTGTGTGTGTGTGTGTGTGTGTGTGTGTGTGTGTGTGTGTGTGTGTGTGTGCAGGGCCACTGACAGCTTTGACGGGGCCCAGGACAAAGTCATGTGAAAGGTCCACCCCACTCAATACATTCAATGTACTGAGGACACAATGTGTGTGTGTGTGTGTGTGTGTGCGTGTGTGCGTGTGTGTGTGTGTGCGTGCGTGCGTGCGTGCGTGCGTGCGTGCGTGCGTGCGTGCGTGCGTGCGTGCGTGCGTGCGTGCGTGCGTGCGTGCGTGCGTGCGTGTGTGTGTGTGCAGGGCCACTGACAGCTTTGACTGGGACCAGGACAAAGTCATGTGAAAGGGCCACCCTCCCCAAAACATTCAATGTACTGAGGACACAATTCTAAGTTTTTGATTTCAAAATTAAAAGTTTTATGTTTTCCCATTTTAGAGCCAAAAAAAATATTGGTTGGCTTATTGATTGCTGGTTTACACTAATGCACTAGGCTACCACCCCTCTGTTTAAACCAAATATAACATGAACTTTAATTCCACAAACGTGAACAATGCTCATCAAGTTTTTTTCATTTTGTTCCATGTGAGTGACAAAAAATCAGTAGACAATGACACAACAATCATACAATGCACAACAATCTGTTCTAAAATGTAGACCCAGTCGTACAGTCGACTGTCAATACATTACAAAGAACACATTACAAATCAACCTCAACACATTAGGCAATTTAGTCATTTATTTGTTGTCCATTTCTGAATATTTTATTATGAGTTAAAGGCTGAAGGAGATCTATATAATTTGAAATAACATGTCCCCCAAAATAGTGTCAGACTTCACAAAACAGTCAGTTGTTTATCCTTTGGAGTGTTGAGCAGAGCTGATAGATCATAGAGTTCTTGTGGTCCCATATCGGCTGCCTGTGGAGTATAAATAATAAGTGTAAGACTTTCATGAGGGCTGGCTAATTTAAGATGCTCAGTAGTGATATTACCAGTGATTATCAGTGATTTCTTATCAGCTAGTTGTTCTGTAGCATGGAAAACCTCATTGGGTGTAAAATGAATTGCTTCCTCATTTAGTGTGTGTGTGTGTGTGTGTGTGTGTGTGTGTGTGTGTGTGTGTGTGTGTGTGTGTGTGTGTGTGTGTGTGTGTGTGTGTGTGTGTGTGTATGTGTGTGTGTGTGTGTGTGTGTCTGTGTCTGTGTCTGTGTCTGTGTCTGTGTGTGTGTGTGTGTCTTGACTCTTGACTACTGTAAAGTGTCTGGAAGACGCAGCAGCAGAACAGACAGCGTGGAGACGGTGTGTGTGTGTGTGTGTGTGTGTGTGTGTGTGTGTGTGTGTGTGTGTGTGTGTGTGTGTGTGTGTGTGTGATGGATGTGGAGCTGGTGTTCAATGAGGAGTCCATTGAAAAAATAAACAAACAAAAAAATAAACCAAGGACAGGATTGCAGGGTTTTTTCTACACAGCACTGTGAAAACGAACTGGTTTGTGTGCGTGTGCATGTGTGTGTGCGTGTGCGTGTGTGTGTGTGTGCATGTGAAGGTACAGGTAGGCGTGCATGACGGTGACAATGTCACTCACAACAGACAGGTATGCTGAGGTATGCAACACACACACACATACACACACACACACACACACACACACACACACACACACACACACACACACACACACACACACACACACACACACACACACACACACACACACACACACACACACACACACACACACACACACACACACACACACACACACACAGAGGCATAAACACACCCATATAGATGCAGAGATAGCTTGAAGAGGCACGAGACAGGTGCAAAAGGGATAAGTGTCATCATTGTCATACTGAGAGAGACAGAGTGTGACAGAGACAGACGGAGAAACACACTCGTAGACTAAAGGGAAGATAGAAAATGAGACATATCCAAGATACCTCTAGAAGTTGAGCCAACTGAATTATTTAGGTAAAAAACATACAACCTTGAGAAAAAAACTGCGACAAAAAGAAAAGAGGACTATTCTGTTGCTAAAGATAACTGAAGAGGAGAGTCTTCGTTGCTGGTAGCAACCTTCCTGGGAGATGAGGGTTCCAAGCAGCTGGCTGTGTCTCGGGGTGGTGGTTGGTCTCCTGCTGCAGGGTGAGTCTCCCACTGGCCAGACAGCCACCTCACCTCTCACCGCAATGCTTTGGTCAAGCTGACCTATTAACGCTGTTTGATTGGTCAATTAACTTGTCAATTAATGTTACCATTGGGTAATTAGTGTTAGGGGGGCAGCAGCAGTGGCAGGACATGTGTAGTAAAATAAAATAAATAATTGAACAAATTGAATAACTAAAGAAAAAACAAAATAAACCATAACTAATGGAGGGCATTTATCTTAACTCAAGGCTTACATTGGGTCTAGAATATTTATCGAAAGACAGACAAAAGCCTTAGCAGGTGCACTGAAAAATGTCAATCAAGTCATTATTTTAAGAGCATCATACTTTGGGGAAACACCAACATTTCTATTCTATTTCAAAATAGTTTTCATTATTTAATTTGGTAATGCTACCTCCCAAGCTAAACTACACCAGCTAAAATGTGCTACATTACAAAGAATACACAGTGGTAGGTAACATGCATCGTTGCATCGCGGCAGAGGTCAAGTGGTTTGCAACTCATCATCATGGAAACATTCTACAGAAGACTCACCAATATCTTCATAAACCAGGCCATCAGGATGGTGAACTCCCCTGCCCCTCTTTCACCTTTCCCATCTCCCCCTCCACCCACAATCTGTCAGGAGCCCCTCCGCCCCCCATGTCTGCCACTGCACATTTATGCACCATTCACCTCTGTCTCCCTGCTGGACCTCCACTGAATCTGGACTCCCTTCCTTACTCTCGTCCACAGTCTGTCTTTCTGCCTCACCCTTCATGGAGTTCAAAAACAAAAACATGGTTGAACCCTGGAGTTAATTTTACATCTGATCATATCCATATAGACTAATGTTTGTTGCAGTGGTGTAGTCTACTTTTTTATGGTGGGTAGACTGTAGAGTACATTGCTTTTCATGACACACATCATACTGTATTAACACAAGCATAATTACACACTATGTGTAGGCAATCTTTAAATTAGAGTGACAGCTGGCAGAACAGGCTTTATTGTGTTCTCGTGACCATGTTTCTTATTTCTTTAAGTATGTGGTTAATTGGAAACTAAATCATGCATTTGCTTTCATTCAAGACACGTGTAGGCCATCTCTAACGTTGCGTCAAATTAGAGTGACAGCTGGCAGAACAGGCCATCGTGGAAAACTGGCTGTTCTTGCTACAAGCTGCCGTGACTGTCTCAGAACAACCAAAGGCCTCTTGACTAATTCCCTCCACCAAGGAGGTTAGATGTGTTATCTAAGGGATTAGGTGCCTTACTCAAGACAGTGAGGGTACAGTATGGGTGTCTTGCAAGACGCTAGGGCAACAGGTAAATGGTTAGAGTCCCTGCAATGTGGGGTCTGGCGGTGTGATCAATGGGGTCCGGTGGGTATATAATCACATAAGTTGCAGCTGTCTATGATTGGTCAAGGCAACGTCAAACCAGAGCTGAGCTCACTCCTCCCACCAGGCTCCAAGGCAGGGCTGGGCTGCTCATGGGGAGTGTGGAGTGTTATTTAAGTGCCTTTGCAACATATTTCGCTTCTCTAATTGGCTGATGGGGTGACCATTAATTCTCTGTAACTGGTCAAGCCTATATCGGATGCGTGTAACATATAGGTACATACGATCTTTGTTTGGAATTCTGACATATTTTAAGGGATACTGTAGGAAGCAAGCATCCCCCCCCAGCACATATGTTTTGTAACAAATTAAATCACATTTCATTATCTACACCAAAGCAACAAAATATATTGCCATTATTGTGCAGTAAAACAGTGGGCAAGTTACTCAAAAACTATAATGTGTTACTGATTACATGTTACTGTCTTTTCAAAATAATCTCTTACACTACATTACTATTACTATATTTAAAATGTAAGGCACAACACTAATTTGCATTACTTTAGTTACTTTCGCCAAAAGAATTGTAGGCCAAAATATGGATCTGGCAATTTATTAGTGTAAATCAAGCTCATGAGTCATGACTTTTTCACCTCCCATCCAGGAGGTGTTTTTGGCAGCATAAAGACTAAAAACTACCAGGTTCAGGAAAAGCTTCTTTCTGACTCACCACACTGGATACCACTAAATTTCAGGTTATTGTAATGCATTGTAACAAGTAATTGAGCATTATATCTAAGTAAATATTACATATTTTTGCCCTGTAATGCCTTACATTACTGCATTACAGCAAAAACTAATGCAATACGGTTATTAATTACTTTTGTAATGCATTACTGCCCAACACCATAGGCGATTTTATAGTGTTTGATGTGTAACTCATGAGAATAGAGGGCTATGATACACCCTAACACACAAATCCAGGCCACCTTTCACATGAAAATGATCAATAAGCATCATCCTATGAAACAAACATGTTATCATATGGCAGTTCACCTGTAAGAAGTATGGGGAAGTCAGGTGCAAGGTACCTGTTCATGTTAAGTATCGGTTCAAATAAGGACTATCAGGAAGTCAGGTAAACTGGCTGTGTTTTGTAAAGAAGAGCTGTATATTTCGGAGAATAGCTCTGTAGAGTATGTAGGACACGCCTACATAATAAACAATGTGTGTGTGCAGGGAAGTCGACAGAGAGGGACAAAGGGGACAGTTGTCCCGGGCCCAGGGAAAGAGGGGGCACAGAATTGGGTTCTCATTACAGTGTGTGTGTGTGTGTGTGTGTGTGTGTGTGTGTGTGTGTGTGTGTGTGTGTGTGTGTGTGTGTGTGTGTGTGTGTGTGTGTGTGTGTGTGTGCGCGCGCGCAGTAAAATGAATGGCAGGATGAATGATATCTCTCTCTCTCTATCCCTCTCTCTCTCTCTCAGGAACCCGAGGGCAATTGGATGGTGAGTACACCCACCCACCCACACATACGCACGCACGCACGCACGCACGCACGCACGCACGCACGCACACACACACACACACACACTTGTGCCCTAAATTCATATATTATTGCCTCTAGCCAACTTTCTTTAAAAATATGTCAGTGGTGTAAGTGATGTTAGTCTCCGATATATTGGAATGTATTTCCTTTTCTATCAAAAAAATTCTTAGGCCTATATATTTTTGTTCCGTAAGGGGTGTGTGGGCGTCCTCCTCTGAACAGCAGGATAGTGGGTGGCCAGGATGCCCCAGCAGGTAGTTGGCCATGGCAGGCCAGTCTCCAGCGCAATGGCGGCCATTTCTGTGGCGGATCCCTCATCAGCAAACAGTGGATCCTCTCAGCAGCACACTGCTTTGACAGGTACAGTAGGCCTATAGTTTAACTAACCATTTTTGATTGGCCTAAAATGTTCTGTTCTGTTCTAATGATTTCAGTTCTGACTCCCCTTTGTTTCTCTATGTTCCGTTGTCATGGAAGCAACTCTACTTCACATTGATGTTTCTCTGTGTTCTACTGTCATGGTTACAGTACTGATACCAGCATTTGGACTGTACATCTGGGACTGGAGAACCTTGATGGCAGCAACTCCAACAGCCAGACCTTCACAGTGAGTCAGATCATTCTACACCCCGACTATACCAGTGTTTCCACTGGCAACGACATCGCTCTGTTGCAGCTCAGCTCCTCAGTGGCCTTTACCGACTACATCAGCCCCGTCTGCCTGGCTGCCACCGGCAGTGTCTTCAGCAACGGCACCTTGAGCTGGGTCACTGGGTTCGGAAACATTGATGAAGGAGGTAAGCAATACTCACATACACAAACAGACACACCATCTCCAACTCGTTCCTGTTTCCTGTTCAAACTATTACCTCCCATCCTTTTGCTTGTGGCCTTGTGCTTTGCAGATGCCCTGTCCCCATAGAGAAAACAAGGACGCTTCCCAGTTGTCTGGCTGCTAGGCCAGTGTTTCCCAACCTTTTTTGTGCCAAGGCACACTTTTCCCCTTCAAAAAATCTCGCAGCACAAAACCAACCAAAAATGCTGAAATAATGAAAACAAATTATCTGATAATAATGACTATATTGTTAATATAGGCGGCTACAAAGTGTCTTCAATAGCAATCAAATAAACACAAAACTGTATTTTTTAGTCATATTTTACATTTCCTCTTTCAAATAAAAAGTGCACTTAATGTTCACTTCTTAAAGAAGCTATAAACTTCAAAGTAGGCCTACAATTTACAAATTGTTATTCTGTCCAAAAGCATTCTATTAGCAGGAATGCAGAAAATAAAGCTTGTTCTGACAGTAGCAACATTTGGGAAATATTTCACTGAAGATGCATATGTACAAATATCAATCTCTGTATATTTTACTCACTTAATCTTAATGTGAAAAATATGCGTCTTTCACCTTTGGCTAAGGCCCGCCCTAAAATGCTGTTTGACCACAATCATAGCGCTGCAAAAGGACGAGGTCGGTCAGCAGAAGAAGTCGGGCAGTTTGACAGCGCTCTGTGAACTCAAAGCGGAAATGTCATGTTTTCAAATGCAAGATATTACGGTCATATTATTAAAAACTGATGGGAAATTGTGCCTGGGGTGTTTGTGACAAAGGTGCAAGTTTCCCCGCAAGTTAACAGGAGGTAATCGCTTTCCCCTTTCCCTAAAATCGGGCTAATTATGTTTACCAGCAGTTGGATAGTCTGGCTTGAAGGGTCTCGGCATCCCAAGTAGCATCCTCACACTCGACTAGAAAGCACGCGGACCAACAAACTACGTTGTGTGCTCAATCATGCCACCACCTCACTCGTTTAACTTTTCAGTAAGGTTGTAAGCAAAACACAAATCTGTTTCAGGGTAGGATTTTGGTTTTCTGACCTAATAATGAAGAAACAGCGCTAGCAAAGTTCACTATCAGTCACGCCAGGAGGTTTGTTTTGACTAGCAGCTGATGGACGTTTTTTGTTAGGGCTACTGAAGATACGTCAATGCAATTCGCTACCTGCTGCCACCTAGTGATAAGGAATTATTTCATGCTTAGGAC